>NC_056744.1:1814818059-1814960559 GCF_019279795.1 Protopterus annectens
TCCAGGCATTCTTTAAAGTATTCAATTGTATTTATTTCTGCTTGGTAGTAACTTGATTAAAGTGTAGCTATCATTCTAAGTCTTTTGGATTAAGCACTTGGGCTCAGACCAGCTGTTTTACATTAGGAAGGTTTGTGGCCTGCACTGTGGTGGCAGGACAGGTAGGTTACATCCTTCTAAGTTGGGAACTGCTGATAGACTAGATCCAGGCCTGCTGAATCTAGCTTTGTTTGTATGCTTGTTTGCTTGTTATTTCCCTGAAATGCTAATTCCACCTAAAACATGGCTTTTCAGTGCTTCTGTGGATCCCTAGTGACATCTGCATTGCTTACTGTACTTATTTCCTTGTTTCACTTGAAAGAAAGTTACTGTTTGTCATTTTTGCATTTAAGTTACCTGTAACGCATTGCATTTAAGTTACCTGGCACTTGCTCACTAAAGCAATTATATAAGTCAGCACTAAAAATTAAAAGCACTACACCCTCACAAACTCCCCTTGAGTACCTTGTTCCCCATTGGCCCTTTTTTTCAATTATAAAGGAATTCCCAATACTATTCTAGCATGTCCAAAGGTCAGTTGTCAATCTCCTCTCCGGTCCAGCTGGTGAATCTGGGAATCTTGAGGCAATGTTACAACTGCCTCATGTACACAGACAACCCTCTCCTCCTCCCAACAAATTCCAACACATATGAGAGATGCAACCATATAGCCAAACTGGAGGCTAAGCTCTCTCAACTCAGTACTGGCGAAACCTATCAGGAGGAGAAGGAAACCACACTCACTACAATTCCAGTCTCACATAGACCTACCACGACAGCAAACCAAACACATAAACACACAAAAACATACTTGGAGGCTATAAATAAAAATCTGTCTAAGCAGCAGAGACCTCCAAAGCAGACACCCAAGCAACCGCTACCCCAAAGCAAAACACGTGCAACACATAGCTCACAAAGCCAGTGTGCCGAACAGTCACAGCCCTTAAGGCTAAACAACACACCTGATACACTTGTAATAGGTGACTCTATCGTCAGGCACACTGACGTCCCGCTCACCAGGCTGAACAAGGAGAAGGTCACGGTGAGCTGCCTGTCGGGCGCTAGGATCCGCCACATAACACAAGCACTCAGGTCACTCCAAGGCAAGTACAAATATGACTCAGTCATTGTCCATGCTGGTGTGAATGACCTGAGACGTACCTCCCTGGACTACATGAAAAGAGACATAGAGGAGCTCTCTGAGCATGTGGCCCAGGCCGGTATGACCCTGACCTTGAGTAGCATCTTACCCTCACCAAGAATGATGCCACAATATGAAGACAAGATGATCAATTTCAACAATTGGCTTAAGTATTGGTGTCATTCAAAGGGGATCCAATGCCTGTCAGCCTGGGATGACATGCTCGACAAGCCACGATGCTTCGCTAGAGACGGCTTGCACCTGTCACCCCTGGGCTTTCGGATATTGGCAAAGGCTCTTGCTACCCCCATAGTGCCTTTTTTAGGCAAGGCTCAAAAGACAGTCACCTCCATAGGTATCACAAGGGATAAGAAACTGAGAGTAATGCTACTCAACGCCAGAAGTCTAAACCTCAAGATGCATGCACTCGAAACTCTCCTTAGCATGGAGAACATCGATATCTGTGCAGTAACAGAAACCTGGTTCAAGGCTCCCGAGAGCACCCCAGCACTACCAGGTTATACCTCATACCATGCTTTTCGGCCCCAAACCTTGGACCGAACAAGAAAAGGAGGGAGAGTATCAATATTCATCAAAGATACCCACACCTCCATGTTGGTGGCACAGCACGAAGCATCAGAGACTATCCATGTGCAACTAACAGTGGGTAAAACTGCCTTCCAGTTTATAGCCTGCTACAGACCACCCTCCCAAACCCAGGAACCCCACTCGGCCTTCCTGAGAACACTGGAAAATATGAAGGTCTCTCCAAACACCATTATATTGGGTGACTTCAACTACCCAAACATAGACTGGGAGCATTACTCTAGCTCCAACACCCTAGCTCAAAGGTTACTAGAATTTATAAACTCAAATGCTATGGAACAACTTGTTACCACTCCCACAAGAGGGGAAAACATACTGGACCTGATCATCACCAACATGGGGACTCTATGCTCCAGACCAGAAGTGTATCCCTCACTGGTAAGATCAGACCATAAACTAATCTCACTGGATATTCACATCCTGACCCCATCCCCTGCCCAGAAAACCACAGTGAAAAACTTCTCTAAAGCAAATTTCACACTTCTCAAAACTGAGGTGGAATCCTTCAAAGCCCGGGCCTGTGGAAAATATGGCCCAGACCGCAGAATCCTTTATAAACGCATTCTATGAACACCTTCAGGAATGCATGGATCATGCAATCCCAAATAAAACCAAGACCCAATCCTCCAAAGGCAGACGTCCTGTCTGGTGGACCCCAGCCATAAACAAACTATACAACAGAAGGAGGAAGCTACTACATGATAGAGCAAAATCCCAAAAAGGGAAGGCATCTCTGATCAGTGTTAGCAAAAAACTACGGGCACTCATAAAATCGTCTAAGGCCAGCTTAGAGAGAAAAATTGCACAGGACACTAAGGATAATCACAAGGCTTTCTTTAGTTATGTTAGGAACCTGGGTGGGAATTCCCAGATATGCTCAGAATTAGTCCAAAATGACAAAAAATACACCGAACCCACAGACATTGCCAACATCCTAGGTCCCATCACAGAGCTCTGGGGGACTCTACTGGTGACCGGCCTTTTTGTGGAGGCAGCTTTACCAGTTCTAACCGTCTGGGTCCTATCAGTGAGCTAGTTAGCTATCCAGCATGTTCTAAAGGAGATTATACCGAATTCTGTAAGTTTGTTGACAATGGCCCAGTGGAGTATCGCATCACATGACATAGCCAGATGTAGCTAGGCAGTAGATGCACCATTTTCCCCCTCATCCATTGTCTTAGTCAAATTTTCAAAGATTATAGGGAATAACTCTTCCCTTGATCTCAAAATCCCAAAAAGTCCTTCTTCACACAAAAGACTGTAACAAAAAGAATAAACTACCAGATTAGGTTGTAGAGAGGGATCCATGGAGAAAAGCTCCCCCAAAATATCAGGAGAGTGTGGAATAAATAGTTTAACAGACTAGCACAGTAGAAGTAAGAAAAGCAATGCACTGTAGCTGATATGTTTTAGTGAAATGTTAAGAAAAGCAATGCACTGTGTGTGTGTGTGTGTGTGTGTGTGTGTGTGTGTGTGTGTGTGTGTGTGTGCGTGCGTGCGTGCGTGCGTGCGTGTGTGTGTGTGTGTGTGTGCGTGCGTGCGTGTGTGTGTGTGTGTGTGTGTGTGTGTGTGTGTGTGTGTGTGTGTGTATGTGTATGTGTGAGTTTGTGTGCAGCACATATTTAAAATTGGAATAATACACACAAGATTAGCATGGCCCCTGTGCAAGGATCACTCACAAATTTCTGGTGTGTTCCATATTTGTGAGAGGATGTAGCATAACGGCTCAGATCCAAGGTACAGGATTTGCTTCTGAATTCTGGTTATTGGCCAGGCTTGTAATAGTCATCAGTAGACTGATAGCCTAGTATTATGAACCTAGAGGGCCTAGATCTGTCTCCGATTTTCTGATATGTATAGTCTGTTCCTCAAAAATGTGTGATTTTCTGGCAAAGTATAGTCAGTAAATAATGATAAATATGTGACTTTCAGATTTCATTTTCTTCAGAAATTTCTTGTTAAGACAACACTTGTTATACTAGCAACTTTCTAAGTATGTAAGAGCAACATTTAACATCTGTTCTTGATTTTGGGTCTTTGTTCTTGGTTCCTTTTTTCCACTTTTATTAAAATATCACTTAAAATGTAGGCACACATACACTAATAGAAAAGACAGCAAATGCATTGACATATTTCCCATTTATACACACAGTATACACGTTTTCTTTCTTTATAACAATTGTCTTTCAGTCCAGCATTACATAAATCACTCAATTCCTGCCTTCTGTTAAACCTTAGTCCTCTCCAGGAAATTATTCTGCATGTATCATTCCCACAAATCCATTTATTTCTGTGTAATTTGTTCTTTCCCTTTGCTAAAGATCCCTCATCCAGTTCTTTTCTCTCTTTTTCATTGTACAATGACTGGTCATTAACATTCAAACTGAGCACTCTGGTTGTTCAGCCCAACCAACGTGCCCATTGTAAAAAAGCCTGATCACCTGGACTTTCTTCTGTGAATACATGCTACAGCTTTTTAGTTTTCTTGACTGTAAAAATAAAAAACAAGTTTGAAATACGGACAGTTTGGAGGTTTGAGAGAGAGGGTTAGAGAAAATAAAAGGAAAATAAGGTGTTATGCAAAACTAAAGAAACATATATATATATATATATATATATATATATATATATATATATATATATATATAAATATATATATATGGGTTCCATACACTAGATCGAAGTTTCACTAATTTGAAGTTCAGTACAACGAACGGGTGTTGTACTGAACTTCTGTGCAGTACTCACGGACCTTAGGGTTAAGGCAAGGTTCATAGTAAGGGGATAGCCCTTACCGTCACCCGTGTCCTAACCCTAAGGTCCGTGATGACTGCAGCGCAGTGAAGGACATAGCAATGTCCTCCACTATGGTGCGATAGTCACAAACCTTAGGGTTAGGGCATAGGTTAGGGTAAGGGGATAGCTTTACTAACTACCCCCTTACCCTAACCCATGCCCTAACCCTAAGGTCCATGACTATTGCACCATAGTGGAGGACATAGCTTGTTTTTTTATGTCCTCCACTGTACTGCGGTGTTTTCGGTGAAGTGCACTTACGCAAAAGTTCACTTTCGTTAAAGTGAACGTTCGCAGAAGTGAGGCTTCTTATTACAAGTTTGAAGTAGTGGACTTTCATTCTTGTAATAGGAATGCATATAAAAATTGTATACACCCCTGTTAAAATGCCAGGTTTTTATGATATAAAAAATGAGACCACAATAAATCATTTTAAAATTCTTCCCACCTTTAATGTGACCTATAACCTGTACAATTCAATTGAAAAACAAACAGATGTGTTGGGGGAAAATATAAAAAATAAAAAACATACAATAAGCTGGTTGTATAAGTGTGCACACCCTTAAACTAATACTTTGTTGAAGCACCTTTTGATTTAATTACAGCATTCAGTCTTCTTGGGTACACACCTGCCATCAATTAAAGAGACTCTGATTAACCCCAAATAAAGTTCAGCTCTCCTAGTAGGAAAATACAGGAGATTGTTGTCATATGTAGTACACAACCAGTACTTTCCAGAAATTTCTCCAGCTCCTTTAGTGTTCCTGTAGGTCTCTTGGAAGCCTCCCTGACCAGTTTTCATCTTGTCTTTTCATCAATCGTGGAGGGACATCCAGTTCTTTGCAACATCCCTGTTGCTCCATATTTTCTCCACTTTTTGATGACTGCCTTCACTGTGTTCCATGGTATATCCAATGCTGTGGAAATTTATTGTACCCTTCTCCGAGCTGATACCTTTCAACAATGACATCCCTTTGATGCTTTGTAAGCTCTCTGCGAACCATGGCTTTTGCTGTAGCAGGCAACTGAGTAAATGTCAGGAAAATCCTACTAGGACAGCTGAACGTTATTTGGGGTTAATCAGAGTCTCTTTAATTGATGGCAGGTGTGTACCCAAGAAGACTGAATGCTGTAATTAAAGCAAAAGCTGCTTCAACAAAGTATTAGTTTAAGGGTGTGCACACTTATGCAACCAGCTTATTGTATGTTTTTTATTTTTTATGTTTTCCCCCCTAACAGATTTGTTTTTCAATTGAATTGTACAGGATATCGGTCACATTAAAGATGGGAAAAGTTTTGAAATTATTTATTGTGATCTCATTTTTTATATCACAAAAACCTGGCATTTTAACAGGGGTGTGTGCACTTTTTATATCCACTGTGTGTGTGTGTGTGTGTGTGTGTGTGTGTGTGTGTGTGTGTGTGTGTGTGTGTGTGTGTGTGTGTGTGTGTGTGTATATATATATATATATATATATATATATATATATATATATATATATCTATATGGTTCCCCTTTATAATCTCGAAATACTGAAATCTCGAATTTCAGTATCTCAAAACCATGAAGGCAAATCCACAAAATACTGACAGCCCAAACCCGCAAAATTTGAAATCCCGAACACACAACATACACCACACCACACATACACCACAATACCCACAGTACAAAACAAAAAACACACAAAAACATAACACCACACATCCACAAACCTACATTACAAATAAGCAGGGGGGCAAGCCCCCCTGTACCCCCGATGTGGGGGCTGTACCCCCCACCCTCCTACTTATATATACTAACTACGAGATTGGACAAACAGAAAAAGAAAATAAACCTCACACCCAGAAATTCTACAGTCCCTCACGCACATGCACCCACACACACACACACACACACACACACACACACACACACACACACACACACACACACACACACACACACACATATCACACATACAAACACCAACACATCCAACACTTACACACTCATACTTTCAGCTGCCTACCCTAACCCACACGTACAACTTACAAACACACTCACATACACTCAACCCCCCACCCAAAATCCTTACAAAACACTCACTTACCTTACATCCCACCTAAATCCACACACGGCACCGTACACCATCCACACAAAACACCACACGTAACGTAGCGTAAAGCCATAACCGCAAATTCAAGTTATTCGAAAGTGTGCTTGGTGAGCTTACTAGTGAATACTTCTCCTGGTGTTCCTGAGCTTGGTGAGCTTCCTAGTGAATACTTCTCCTGGTGTTACTGAGCTTGGTGAGCTTCCTAGTGAATACTTCTCCTGGTGTTCCTGAGCTTGGTGAGCTTCCTAGTGAATACTTCTCCTGGTGTTACTGAGCTTGGTGAGCTTCCTAGTGAATACTTCTCCTGGTGTTACTGAGCTTGGTGAGCTTCCTAGTGAATACTTCTCCTGGTGTTCCTGAGCTTGGTGAGCTTCCTAGTGAATACTTCTCCTGGTGTTACTGAGCTTGGTGAGCTTCCTAGTGAATACTTCTCCTGGTGTTACTGAGCTTGGTGAGCTTCCTAGTGAATACTTCTCCTGGTGTTACTGAGCTTGGTGAGCTTCCTAGTGAATACTTCTCCTGGTGTTCCTGAGCTTGGTGAGCTTCCTAGTGAATACTTCTCCTGGTGTTCCTGAGCTTGGTGAGCTTACTAGTGAATACTTCTCCTGGTGTTACTGAGCTTGGTGAGCTTCCTAGTGAATACTTCTCCTGGTGTTCCTGAGCTTGGTGAGCTTACTAGTGAATACTTCTCCTGGTGTTACTGAGCTTGGTGAGCTTCCTAGTGAATACTTCTCCTGGTGTTACTGAGCTTGGTGAGCTTCCTAGTGAATACTTCTCCTGGTGTTACTGAGCTTGGTGAGCTTCCTAGTGAATACTTCTGCTGGTGTTACTGAGCTTGGTGAGCTTCCTAGTGAATACTTCTGCTGGTGTTACTGAGCTCACTGTACTGGCAATCAGGTTTCTTCTCTGGCTACAGAATGGATAATATTCATGGTCCTGCTTCTTCCACTCCCCTTGTACCTAAAAAGAAAAAAGTACAATTACTGCCTCAGCCTACAGCTAATGTCTCTGGTCTGGCCAAAGATTCTGCCACAGACAGAGGTGCCAGAAGCTGTTGAAGACTGGGTGGGGGGGGGGAACGGAGGGTGACAGGGGCACTTAGTTATCTAAAAAGCGCAATTTGTTAAAAGTATTTACTACCACAGCATAGGTTCACTTTGAGGGCATTTTAAGCTTAGCCAATTTCCATTTTGGTGCTTGAATTAACATTTCCTGATTGGTCTTACCTATCCCATGGGTGATAATTGTATATTAGCCCTAGTGAGAATAAATGTGATCACACTGTAGATAATTTGAGAGGACCCATGTAAGGAATACATCATTTAGGAACTGCCTCTATCCATTAGTGCCACAAGGGGTAATCCTGGAGTACATTTTCTATTACCCATCCTTAGATCCAATTTGCATTTGAATATGGACAGGGATGGGCTTTGTTTTACTTGAATGGATAGTCTGTTCTGGATATATATCCATAGCTCCACAACATTCCGTTTAGATACCTGGACTGAGTATTTCTGATGTCATTTGACTTGCTGATGTTTAGTAGGTCCATCTGTATTAGGTCAGAGGATGCCTTGTATGCCAGACACATCACCTCTAAGCACTCTGTAGGATACTGAGAATTTTTTTTAAGTTTTACATTAAGAAGGTTTGTGGCCTGCACTGTAGTGGCAGGACAGGCAGCTTACATCCTTCTAAGTTGGGAACTGCTGATTGAGGGCTCAGTGTCTGTTATTCTAAAAGTGTATTAGTTCTGGTTTAAGCACTTGGGCTTCAGGCCAGTTATTCTACATTAAAAGGGTTTGTGGTCTGCACTCTTGTGGGAGGAGAGGCTGGACTCTGCCCTTCTGAGCTGGGAACTTCTTGTTAAAGGCTTATAGTGCCTGCATATTTGAACTGTTTCTTACTGAAATTGGTACACCTTGTTTGCTGTAGCATAGACTAGATCCAGGCCTGCTGAATCTAGCTTTGTTTGTATAACTTGAGCACTAATCCAGGCATTCTTTAAAGTATTCAGTTGTATTTATTTCTGCTTGGTAGTAACTTGATTAAAGTGTAGCTATCATTCTAAGTGTTTTGGATTAAGCACTTGGGCTCAGACCAGCTGTTTTACATTAGGAAGGTTTGTGGCCTGCACTGTGGTGGCAGGACAGGTAGGTTACATCCTTCTAAGTTGGGAACTGCTGATTGAGGGCTCAGTGTCTGTTATTCTAAAAGTGTATTAGTTCTGGTTTAAGCACTTGGGCTTCAGGCCAGTTATTTTACATTAAGAGGGTTTGTGGTCTGCACTCTTGTGGGAGGAGAGGCTGGACTCTGCCCTTCTGAGCTGGGAATTTCTGGTTAAAGGCTTATAGTGCCTGCATATTTGAACTGTATCTTACTGAAATTGGTACACCTTGTTTGCTGTAGCATAGACTAGATCCAGGCCTGCTGAATCTAGCTTTGTTTGTATGCTTGTTTGCTTGTTATTTCCCTGAAATGCTAATTCCACCTAAAACATGGCTTTTCAGTGCTTTTGTGGAGTTCCTAGTGATATCTGCATTACTTACTGTACTTATTTCCTTGTTTCACTTGAAAGAAAGTTACTGTTTGTCATTTTTGCATTTAAGTTACCTGTAACACATTGCATTTAAGTTACCGGGCACTTGCTCACTAAAGCAATTATATAAGTCAGCACTAAAAAATTAAAAGCACTACACCCTCACAAACTCCCCTTGAGTACATTGTTCCCCATTGGCCCTTTTTTTCAATTATAAAGGAATTCCCAATACTATTCTAGCATGTCCAAAGGTCAGTTGTCAATCTCCTCTCCGGTCCAGCTGGTGAATCT
Organism: Protopterus annectens; assembly: GCF_019279795.1. Classification (NCBI taxonomy): domain Eukaryota; kingdom Metazoa; phylum Chordata; order Ceratodontiformes; family Protopteridae; genus Protopterus; species Protopterus annectens. The sequence goes on from NC_056744.1 coordinate 1,814,827,568, forward strand.
GGGAATCTTGAGGCAATGTTACAACTGCCTCATGTACACAGACAACCCTCTCCTCCTCCCAACAAATTCCAACACATATGAGAGATGCAACCATATAGCCAAACTGGAGGCTAAGCTCTCTCAACTCAGTACTGGCGAAACCTGTCAGGAGGAGAAGGAAACCACACTCACTACAATTCCAGTCTCACATAGACCTACCACGACAGCAAACCAAACACATAAACACACAAAAACATACTCGGAGGCTCTAAATAAAAATCTGCCTAAGCAGCATAGACCTCCAAAGCAGACACCCAAGCAACCGCTACCCCAAAGCAAAAAACGTGCAACACATAGCTCACAAAGCCAGTGTGCCGAACAGTCACAGCCCTTAAGGCTAAACAACACACCTGATACACTTGTAATAGGTGACTCTATCGTCAGGCACACTGATGTCCCGCTCACCAGGCTGAACAAGGAGAAGGTCACGGTGAGCTGCCTGTCGGGCACTAGGATCCGCCACATAACACAAGCCCTCAGGTCATTCCAAGGCAAGTACAAATATGACTCAGTCATTGTCCATGCTGGTGTGAATGACCTGAGATGTACCTCCCTGGACTACATGAAAAGAGACGTAGATGAGCTCTCTGAGCATGTGGCCCAGGCTGGTATGACCCTGACCTTGAGTAGCATCTTACCCTCACCAAGAATGATGCCACAATATGAAGACAAGATGATCAATTTCAGCAATTGGCTTAAGTATTGGTGTCATTCAAAGGGGATCCAATGCCTGTCAGCCTGGGATGACATGCTCGACAAGCCATGATGCTTCACTAGGGACGGCTTGCACCTGTCACCCCTGGGCTTTCAGATATTGGCAAAGGCTCTTGCTACCCCCATAGTGCCTTTTTTAGGCAAGGCTCAAAAGACAAACCCACCTCCATAGGTATCACAAGGGATAAGAAACTGAGAGTAATGCTACTCAACGCCAGAAGTCTAAACCTCAAGATGCATTCACTCGAAACTCTCCTTAGCATGGAGAACATCGATATCTGTGCAGTAACAGAAACCTGGTTCAAGGCTCCCGAGAGCACCCCAGCAATACCAGGTTATACCTCATACCATGCTTTTCGGTCCCAAACCTTGGACCGAACCAGAAAAAGAGGGGGAGTATCAATATTCGTCAAAGATACCCACACCTCCAGGTTGGTGGCACAGCACGAAGCATCAGAGACTATCCATGTGCAACTAACAGTGGGTAAAACTGCCTTCCAGTTTATAGCCTGCTACAGACCACCCTCCCAAACCCAGGAACCCCACTCGGCTTTCCTGAGAACACTGAAAAATATGAAGGTCTCTCCAAACACCATTATATTGGGCGACTTCAACTACCCAAACATAGACTGGGAGCATTACTCTAGCTCCAACACCCTAGCTCAAAGGTTCCTAGAATTTATAAACTCAAATGCCATGGAACAACTTGTTACCACTCCCACAAGAGGGGAAAACATACTGGACCTGATCATCACCAACATGGGGACTCTATGCTCCAGACCAGAAGTGTATCCCTCACTGGTAAGATCAGACCATAAACTAATCTCACTGGATATTCGCATCTTGACCCCACCCCCTGCCCAGAAAACCACAGTGAAAAACTTCTCTAAAGCAAATAAATTTCACACTCCTCAAAACCGAGGTGGAATCCTTCAAAGCCCCCAGGCCTGTGGAAAATATGGCCCAGACCGCAGAATCCTTTATAAACGCATTCTATGAACACCTTCAGGAATGCATGGATCATGCAATCCCAAATAAAACCAAGACCCAATCCTCCAAAGGCAGACGTCCTGTCTGGTGGACCCCAGCCATAAACAAACTATACAACAGAAGGAGGAAGCTACTACATGATAGAGCAAAATCCCAAAAAGGGAAGGCATCTCTGATCAGTGTTAGCAAAAAACTACGGGCACTCATAAAATCATCTAAGGCCAGCTTCGAGAGAAAAATTGCACAGGACACTAAGGATAATCACAAGGCTTTCTTTAGTTATGTTAGGAACCTGGGTGGGAATTCCCAGATATGGTCAGAATTAGTCCAAAATGACAAAAAAATACACTGAACCCACAGACATTGCCAACATCCTAGCTGACAGGTTCAGTGCAAACTTCTCCCCCCCTCCCCACCAAAAGGGCAAATATCTATCCCAGCAGAGTGCTGCCACCCTGACATCTCAGATGCTCAGGTAAGAGCCGCCCTCTCCAAAGCAAAAAACACAGCATCAATGGGACCAGATGGTGTCCCGGGCTGTGTCCTACATGAACTCCAAGAAGAACTAAACCCAAACATAAAACTACTGTTCAATCTCAGCCTTACCACAGGATATGTACCCAAAGAGTGGCGTACAGCAACAGTGGTCCCTCTCCACAAAGGTGGTGCCTCAACGGGTCCTGGAAACCATCGCCCCATAAGCCTGACTAGCTTGGTATAATAAGCTATGGAAAGGATCATCATGGACCTCATAAAAAAAGATATTGGAGACCTACAGACACTGGATCCTACCCAGTTCAGCTTTGTTAAGGGCAGATCCTGCCTCTTAAACCTGGTCGATTTCTTTGAAACCGTCACCAAGGCCATTGACGAGGGGAAGGTGGTCCACACAGCCTACCTGGACCTCGCAAAAGCCTTCGATACAATACCCCACTCGGGCATTATAGATAACCTCACCAGCTTAAATATAAACCCCTATGTCACTAGATGGGTTGCAAACTGGCTCAAGGACAGAACCCACATGGTTAGAATTGATGGAGCCATGTCAGACTCCAAACCAGTTACAAGTGGTGTCCCACAAGGCTCAGTCCTGGGACCTCTCCTGTTCGGTATATATTTCTCGGAGGTACAGGCCAACACGGAAGGACTGTGGCTGACCAAGTTCGCAGATGACTGCAAACTGGGTGCTATAATCAACTCTCCAGCCGACACAAGCATCCTCCAAAAGGGCCTCATAGAAACAGACAACTGGTGCCAGAGCCATGACCTCAAGCTAAACGCCAAAAAGTGTATAGTCATCCCCTTTGGCAAAAACAAAGTGCCCACAAATTACCACATAGGTGGTAATCCATTACGTACAAAAGAAGTAATTAGGGACCTGGGGACCCAAGTTGATAACAATCTCTCATTTGACAACCAAGTTGCCAAAGTGGTTAGAAAAACATTTTATATAGCCCACCTAATCATGAAGGGATTCACATCTAGATCAGGGGTGGTCATCGTGCCTCTTTACTCATCCCTCATCAGGCCCATAATTGAGTACAATGCCCCTTTTGGGATGTACCTTACCAGACACCTGCAGCAACTGGAAAGACCCCAAAAGTACCTCACCAAGAGGATCAGAGGGTTCAAACAGATGCCATATGCTGCCCGGTTAAAGAAACTCCAGCTCTACTCAGTGGCATACCGCCTGCTCAGAGGCGATCTGTGCCTGACATATAAGGCCATGTCCAACCCGGAATTAATGGACATGCTGCACCTCAGAAAATCCAAATCCCATTGAGCTACACACTCGAGAGACTTGAACCTCAGCACTGAAATAAATAGGACATGCTGGAGGGACAGATTCACAACCTAGAGGCTCCCGTCACTCTGGAATAAAATCCCAGTCCAGGTTAGGCAGAGTCCCTCATTGACTCTCTTCAAGAGGAATCTTGATGAGTGGATGGGGGATCGTAGGTTTACCCCGGGTATCACTTCTGTGTCACTGTTAGACAGAGGCACAGTATACTAACCTCGAAAAAGGGCATAGCAAAATTAATTTAAAATGGGTGGCGAAAGCCAAATACACTCTGGCTAGGCTTATAAATGCCTTAGGGCAGATAGCCTAGTATGAACCTATGAACCTATAATAGTGATAAATCTTTGAGGTGGTCGATGGAAGACCTACTGTTTTAGGACTTGTATCCTTTTAGTAAGGTATCTCTGTGGGTATTCCAATTGTTGCATGCATCTGGACAGATACATGCCAAAGTGGGCATTATACAAAATGATTGACCTAATGAGGGCTTTGTAAAGGGGGACAACAACATCTCTAGATCTATTATTACTATAAGCTGTGCAATATAGAAAGACTTCTTATGACGCTGGGCACATGTTGGTCAAAAGTTAGGTCACTGTACATACAAGTTCCCAAATGATTCATAGTTATGACTTATAGATTAGTACTAAGCTAATTACCCTTGTGGAACATTTTTTTAAGCCTAGCCAGTTGCCCCATGTGAGAAGCAAACCCTGCACCTTGTGTCTGTAAGGTAAACACCTTAACCATTCTGCCATCCTCCCATGCCAAACAACTGGGTCAGTTCTCTGGGGGCATTGTTAATTTGGCACTTCCCTGGAGGAGATGACTTTCCAAAGGATATGATAATGTATTTCTTGGAGTTTAGTTTCAATTCATGATTCTGGAACCATTTATTGTTTGGGACAAACCTTCCTGCATGGTGGTTAAGTCATTTGGGGATTCAATAACTACTCCTAGCTTGCAGTCATCTCAAACTTAGCCGGCCAAAGCCCTTTGGTATTTCCTTTTACTTTTGCCAAACAGGAAAACTCTCAGCACCTAACCATGGGGGACTCCATTGGTGACTGGTTTCTTCCCCTATTTTGATCTCTTGCATCCTATGAGCAAGCATACATGTATACGTTCTTTGATTCGCCTTCCTGATTGTATTAACCTGCTTGTATTAAATTATACTCCTTGTATAATACAGCACCACTAGTTAAAATGTGTTTTAAACTACTAGTTTGGAACAGTCTTCTAGTGAGCAATGAAATAAAATGTATGAACCAGTACTGACAAAACTACCCACTTCAGGAAACTTCAACCATAAAAGGCCACTCAAACTTCCATTACAATCCAACAATATCAGTAAATATGCAAAATCTCTGCAGAAGTAAGTCATTTAAATAATTCCACATTAAAGGGATCTCTAACTAATGAAGAGGTTGCTGCTAGCAAGCAACTTTATATTTCATTGTTTCATCTACAAAGAAAGTGTCTGTTGCCCTTGAAAAATAAATTGCCTGTTACATTAAAAAAATGATAAGCTAGTAATTTTGCAATGGGGAATGGATGGCAAACTGATAATGGGTTCATAGTTACTAAGTAACTCCTCCAAAGGAGGACATTCATAGGACTGCAGCATCCACTCCCATTAAAGTACAATCTTAAAAGGGTACCTTCTGTGACCTACTTTACAGAGGCACAGTAGGCTAATCTAATAGGGAGGTGGAAGCCAAATACACTCTGGCTAGGCTTATAAATGCCTTAGGGCAGATAGCCTAGTATCTACCTATGAACCTATGAACACAGTACAGTATCAGTAATCCATCTGCATACTGTGGGAGTAGAACCCACAGCCTTCTGCATCAAAAGCAAGTTTACTACCTGTTGTGCTACTAACAATGCGAATGACTTAGCATAAGTAGCACTAAACTTCTCTTCCCCTGAAGCTCTCAGCTCCTTGTAAAATCCACTTGATGATCAACTAAATCTCTCAACTTTGCAGCACAAGAAATCTGGAAAAAGCCAAAATTTATTTGGGGGGGCAAAGGCCCAAAACCAGGGACACATTTTAAATATTGCTTGTATAAGCTTAGAAAGTTGCTAAAATAAAGTGTTTTGTATTACCATGTGTTTCCTAAAAGACAGGAAGACTGAAACTTAAAGAGCTATCATTATTTAGTGAATTCAGTTCTCACTGATTTGCCAGAGAAACATAAATGTTAAGCGGAACAGACCAAAAGTATGAGCCAAATATTCTGTGAAAATCTGGACAGTTGAGAGCTATGGACTCAACTCCCTGAATCACAAGTGGTGATATGGGTAGAGAATTCAGGCTCTTGTTTGAGCCTGAGTAACACTAACCACCAGATATACCTAACTGGGACATTTTGCACACAGACACACACACACACACACACACACACACACACGCACACACACGCACACACACGCACACACACACACACACACACACACACACACACACACACACACACACACACACACACACACACGGGAGCAGCATAACTCCTGCAAATAAATGAACAAAACTCTCCTTACTGGCATGACTCTGGCAGCACCAATGGAACAGCAGCAGCATAACTCCTGTAACACGAGCAACAAGAGAACAAGAACAACTAGTTTAGTTAGTTTAACTTCCCCATGCAAATCCACATTAGAGTGAAAACTCCACTTCATTAATTTTTCCTGACAGGTCTTGTAGCTGTAAAAGTGGGGAGGCTCCCGCTCCCCCTGACTCTATGGTTCCAGCACCCATGGCCACAGACCACTTACCTACTGCCTCGACTCCCTCTGTTGTAGCTGTAATGACAACTATCAACCAGGGTTAAACACATCCTCAAAGGCTGTTCCAGTACCTATTGCAGCTATGGGAGAACTCAATACTTTAGTTACAGAGTTGTCCAGTGAAAAATACCTGTTGCCAGGGAGCAGTAGGCTGCCCCCTGACCATTCTCCCAGTAGGGATATTCCTAGAAAAAAAAAACAAACAAAAAAAATTAATTACAGGGCGATGATCAGGTTGTTTCTCTGTGTAAGTGAGATGTTATTTCTTTGGCTAAGAGTGTTTTGCAGTCAGTCATTTCCGAGGGCAGTTTGGTTTTTTACAGTTCTAGTGCAGATATTGCCAGGAAACAGTATTTATTTTCAAAGGATGAATATTCTGATAGACACAGGGGTGATTCTCCTCAGGAATCCATCGCCCAGAACTTTGACACTTCAGAAAGTGAACCTGAAGTTAATCCTAGATATATTTTTTCTGGGTCTATATCACCAAATCGAAAAGTCATGTAATTGAACAGCATTTCACATCGAACTGCCGTTCATCGAGTTGTTTATAGTGAGATCGCGGTACAGTGAAGATCGGAAAATTTGCCCTTTCCTTACTGTAGTGCGATCTTGGAGTTGGTTTATATAATTAGTGGGGGAGGGGTGCAGCCCCCCACAAGGGTGACTTTGATAAATGCTATTTTTGATGTTAATACTGTTCAATTACTTGACTTTTCGACTTGGTAATGTAGACCCTTTTTTCCTTTGCTGTGACTGTTGCTAACTCAGGGATGTTTTTTCTCCGGAGCAAACAGGTGCTCCCCCAGAACTGGGCAGATTTTATGCTCTGTTAGCGGATAACGTTCCTAATGCTACAACTATGCCTTCCATTTTGTCAGCTCTTGAAGATTCTTTTAAAGCTGTTTGAAAGGCTCCTGACTCACTGGCTGTAGTACCAAAGAAAGCTGATAGGCAGTATCGGGTCTGTCCAGATTATAAATGTTTTTATTTTCAACTGTCAGCTGATCCAACTGCAATATCTCCAGCAGCAACAGCTAACAAGAAATATCTGACTTCCTTTAACCCAGTACCCCCTGATAAGGGGGGGATTGGTTGGGTAAACAAGGTAAGAGACTGTTTGCTTTGACTATGTTAGACCTTTAATGTCTGGAATTGTTGGGGCTGTATGTGGAAGTTTGCGTTAAAATGTTCTTATTGTTTGGAAGACTTTGCTGCTTCATTTTCTCCAGGAGGCGGCCATATTGGAATCAGATTGTTTCTAATTTGACTCAGGTTTCTAAGCAATGCTCTGAGAAGTGCGTACAATTGTATTGACACTATGTCTACAGCTTCTGCTTCTTCTGTGGTGTTGAGAAGATATGATTGCATAATAAGATTTTTTTCTGTTGATTTGAAGTCTGAAATTCTTAATTCTTTACTTAGCCCAGATCTGGTATTTGGGCCTGCAGCTTCACAGACCCTGAAACAGTGGGATGTCAGAGGTAGAGTGATGCATGGAGTCTCCAAGATTTTTCAAGTACCCAGAGTCTACCCTAACAAGGTCGCTTATCAGTCCTTTAGAGCGCAGAACAAGCATAAATCCCAGCCTAATAAAAAGTAGCCCCCCCCCAAAAAAAAAAGAAAATGTCAGGAAGCAACACTTCCAAACCAAATAAAAGAAGAGTCAAGCTCCAGCTAATGAATGACTATGATGAGAATCTGATCACTTTACCCACACCTCCTGCCCCATTTTTCTACCTCTGTCACACTGGCTGACCCTCATTGTCTTAGCCCAGGTTCAAACAGTTTCAGGCAGATGGGTGTTGAATGTGATTCAGGAAGGATTCACTTGTCATTGGGTGGACTGTCCTACTCCTTTCAGGGGAATTCCCTTACATCCACCAAACCAGACAGACCTGTTTCCACCAGTTCTATACCATATGTTAGACGCAGGAGTCAGAGCCAGTATGTTCAAATCACCAGGGCAAAGTTTTTTTTTTTAAACATCCAAAACTAGACATAGCAATACGATGTCAGGGCCAGACCCATTAAAACTGTTTTTTATTATTTCAGGATAGTTTGGTAGTAAAGAAGGAGCACACATGGAGACCTGTGTTAGATCTGTCTTTTAAACCTCTATGTGAATGTTCCAAAATTCAAGATGTTGACACTTCAATCCATGTTTATACTGCTTCCAGACCATTGTCTTATGGTAACACTAGATCTAAAAGATGCTTACCATCACAAACCCATTGCTCACAATTTCAGCAAATTTCTAAGGCTTGCTGTATTTGGATCACATTTTCAGTATTCTGTAGTACCCTATGGGCTGTCTGTTGTATCTCAAGTGTTCACAAAGTGTCTAGCCCCAGTGGTGGTTCACTGCAGATTGCAGGGCATCCACAATTTTTGTTCTAATTTAGAAGATTTGTGTATTTCTGTAGTCTTTTCCCAGATGTTTGGAGTCCTTAACACAGGTGTCCAACCTCCTGTTTCATCTAGGATTTCACTTGAACCTGCAAATATCTTGTCTCATACTCTCTCACAAAATTGTCTTTTTGGGGTGTCTGATAGATACACTCAAGCAAAAGGCCTTCCTTCCCAACTAAAGGATAATAACTTACCAACATATCTTTCTGAGTTTTTCTGTATGTCTTCAGGCTCCTGCAAGAGAATTTCTCATGATTTTAGGCCTCATGGTATCCATGATCCTCATGACACCACTTACCAGAATACACATCAGAAAAATCCAACAATACCTAAATAATTCTTGGACCCAGCATGTCAGGTTCCCATGTGGGGGGTTGTAAGGCAAGAATTGCAATTGTGGATAGATCAAATGGTTCTCTGTCCAGGACTCCCCTTCTATCTTCCAACCCCAGTTCAGTCTGTCCAGACAGACTCTTCAGTTTATGCTTGGGGTGCAGTTTCCATAGGAGTAAAAGTGTGTCTTCAGATAGATTAAAGCACATAAACATGAAGGAAAGGCTGGCAATGATTCATACTTTGAAATCACTGCAGCATCTGTGGGTTCTGGGCCCTTTACAGGTGATTACAGACAACACCACAGTGATGTGGCATCTCAACAAACAAGGGGGTACAAGGTTATACCCTCTTTGTTGGTGGGCAGTGATGGCTTGGGAGTTTATCTCTTCAGCATTCTCTGACTCCTCATGCCTCCTACATTCCATCAGACCAGAAGATTGTGGCAGACAGACTTAGCAGATCCTGTACAGACTCTTGAGTGGAAACTCAGTACAGGTGCATTCCAGGTTTTGGGGTCGCCTCAAGTAGATATGTTCACCTTCTTACAAAACAGGCAAGTAGATAAATTCTGTGTGTGCCACTGTTTTTCAGTGGGAGAACACTGAGGTTTCTCATTCCCCAAGGAAATACTATGAGTTGTTACAAAAGATTTTTCCAGAACCTACACTCATTCCTCCTGTTCCGTCTGGTTTAGAGAGAGAGAGAGAGAGAGAGAGAGAGAGAGTGTGTGTGTGTGTGTGTGTGTGTGTGTGTGTGTGTGTGTGTGTGTGTGTGTGTGTTAATTGCTGCAGTTTTACTGATAGTCAGCCAGCTGCCCTTAAAAAGGCAGTTTGGATGTATAAAGTTCCTTAGTCTTTGAAATTTTATACATTTTTCCCAATTCTGACTCAGCAGCTACAGCTTTAGGTGATTCCAAAACTAATAAACACTTAGTTAATTCCAATCCTACTGTTTATGATAAGGATGAAAAAATCATTGATAGGTATGGGGAATAAAGTGTATACTTCTGTAATTTTGATGTTCAGAATTTTTAATTGTCAGGGTCATATGTTAAAGTTTGTTCTGACAAATTGTGAAAGTATGAGAAACATTTTATCTGCAGTTTCTTTTTGTGAGGAAAATATCTGCTTTAAATAACTTACTTTCTTCTATTGCACAGGCCATGACTCATCGTTTACAGCGTGTGTATGACTGTTGATACTTTTTCCAGGGTTATGACCACTGGTAATGTTTTGAGGAGGCTTGCATGGCTGCATTCTCAAAACCTCCCAGCTGAGTTAAATATGAGATTTTAAATTCTCTCTTGGACAGAAATTTAGTGTTTGGCTCCTTTGATGCAGAGTTGAGTAAAAAGTGTGATGAAAGGAGCAAACTGACCCAGGGAATCAATTTTCAGCCCTCCTTTTCCAAATTACCCAAGGGATTTTCTTTCTTCTCATCAAGTTTTGGCAAAAAGCAGAAAGAACAGTCTCAACAAAATTCAGGTAAACAGATGTTTAAGAAGAAATGGCAAGGGTGTTCCAAAAACAAGACTCAAACCTCCCAAACATGGGCGCCCTGGAACCATAGAGCGAGGGGGGAGGGACTCCCCCCACTTTTGCAGCATTTGCATCCTCTCAACTGTCCCAAATACGTGTGCAATTGCTTCAGTATGCCCGAGCCTGGGATTTACTTACTGTTATGCCGCGCGCCTGTTTGAATGCAGGATTACTGTTATGCACTATGCCAGTTTATTATCTTCAACCGCAGAGCCGAGGATGTCTTTACAGACTGACATTCGGGCAGAAGGATTTATTTTCTTCCAGAGCTGTGGATTCCTTTAACTGCCGTTCTGGTTTATGCAGAGCACCAGAAGAAGGTACTGTCTGATTAAGAGGTGTGTGTGTGTGTGTGTGTATGTGTGTGTGTGTGTGTGTGTGTGTGTGTGTGTGTGTGTGTGTGTGTGTGTGTGTGTGTGTGTGTGTGTGTGTGTGTGTGTGTGTGTGTGTGTGTGTGTGTGTGTGTGTGTGTGTGTGTGTACGTGTGTGTGTGTGTCTGTGTGTCTGTGTGTGTGTGTGTGTGTGTGTGTGTGTGTGTGTGTGTGTGTGTGTGTGTGTGTGTGTGTGTGTAGTGTGCTGCTATAATTAAGCTGAGATAGATAATAAACACAGCAAGCTATCACCAGCAGCTACTAGTTTGTGCAAACATTTAAATGCTTGTAGAAAACATTCTGTCCTGCAAAAAAATAAATGATGTACATGTCATGATTTTAGAAACAAAATACATCTTAATTGTAGGGAGAGAAAATGCTTAAAACAACTTTTAGTATATACAGACAATATTTTTATTTTAAAGTATAATGATCTTGACTCTTTGAGGTTAAATTTAACATGTATTTGGAAAACACTGATTGCTTGATGTGACTGATTGATTTGTTTAATTTATCGGTTGCAGTTCTTACTGCGGTGGTGGTGCTGCAGTAGCATTGTCGCCTCACAGTAAGACGTTGTCCTGTTCGATTCTCAGCTAGAACGTCTTCTGTGTGGAGACATGAGTGAATGGCCGTACCTTCGTTGAAGGTTGTGCATCAGGGCCGGCAACTCGGCATGTAAAAATCTACTGCCAATCATTAGCGGACCGGAGTTCCGCTGTGGCGACCCCTAACCGGGAAAAAGCCGAAAGACACAACATCGGTTGCAGTTCTAGTATATATTCAATGTGTTTTTGTTTTGTGCTACCTCTGTTTTTTACCCTGCTGGACAGCATTCTCCAATCTGACCACATCAGGTCTGACCTTTACTTTCATGTATAAAAACCCTTTCAGTCTTCCCACTGGGATCTGTTATATCAGAACTTATTGTATGAATTTTTAGCCAATGCTCAGTATGAATGCCAACAAGGTTAGCCATGTTACTTCAAGAGCAAGTTGGAAACCTAACTGTGGCACTTAAAATGTAAAGTGACAGTCTGCCTAGATGCATTAACTCTACAGACATTATTTTCACAATGTATTTATTTATTTACTTACGTACTTCTGGAACTTTTTCTTCATAAATCATAGGCAACTATGGCCGTCATTATTCAGTTAAGCTAATGCAAGAATACCAAAAAGATGCATCTTGGTTCTCTTGGCTTATATTACTTACTAATCATTAGAGCGTTATATTAAACTAATTTAAAGCTTAAATATATTTCCATGCAGGTGCATTCTTATGATGGCATAGTTCTTTGGTCTGTGCAAAATTCAACAAATAGAGTAAATTAGGAGACTAGCCGATTATTGCTCTGTTATGTAATGTAAACTAATTTACATTCAAATGCTGGCACATTGACTGGACAGAGCAATCAGCATTCCCATGATAAACTGAGAATTAATCATGGAAGGAAGTCTAGCACCAAACACGAGACTAGTACACTAACATGAACAGTACTCCAGTAAAACACGAGCTGGTCAGGTTCTGAAGTGCAGAACCCCCCAAAAGAAGAAAAAAAAGAAGAAGTCTGGCTACAACATCCCAAAAATATTTCAGTATCAACTCTAGCTGCTGTGACCTATCAGATGCAATTGATTGACTTTGCTTACCTATGTAAAGGTGATTCATGACTAAATTGGAGAGTTGGTATCCCCAGTGATACACATTTCAAAGCTGCTGCTAAAACATATGCTGCAAGCATTTTATTAATTCACCTGTAATATTAACACTACAGAACTTATCAGAACTTATTTAAAGTAAAATGGGGAACTTATTTGTACCTTCAGACTCCCATGAGCTCTCAAAGAATCCCTGTCATCTATGTTTTTTTTTAATTTTGACTGATATGTGCATAAACTTGTTTAAAAACAACAACACTTACTAAAAGAAAATAATTTGAAATTAGCATAGAAGAGGACTAGAACAGGAACTTAATTAGTTTGATGTAGTGTCATGCCCCCAAGCATATACATCAGCGGTACATCATCAAGCCATCCTGGAAAAATCACAGCCACGAAAGGAGATAGATGAAGAATGAAATCCTGTTGTATTATGCAATGACACAACTTACATAAGATAGTTTTAAAGTAGTGCCACTGCAGAATAGCAATCACAAGTTCAGATATGGGTAGTACTGAGTTTACCCATACCTGGCTTTGCAAGACAATAACTCAAGTTCAGATATGGCGGAATGCAGAGTTTACCCATGGTTGCCTTTGTCTGAATGCTCAGAGTTTGTCTTTGCGATTGAACCACAGGTGTGTGTGTGTGTGTGTGTGTGTGTAAATACCCCCAGCAGGATATATCTGGTGGCTGGTGATATTCAGGATCAAACCCTGTACCTTGGGTACAGGTAAAAAGTGCTTAAAGTCCCTAGCCACCATCACTTGTGAATTTATGCCTCACATTTTTCTTCTGTTCCTCTGGTTTTCAGGAGTGGTAAAACAAAACCTTTTATTCTAGCAATTTTCTAAGGTTATAAAATCGGTATTTGAAATGTGTCCCTATTTTGGGGCTCTATTCCCCCATTATTATAAAATCAGTATTTGAAATGTGTCTCTATTTTGGGGCTGTATTCCCCCATTATTGGCTTAGTTCTGTATTTTTGTGCTAAGAGGTTGAGAGCTATGGTGAGAAGTGAGAACTGAATTCACTAAATGATATGATAGCCATTTAAGTTTGTCTTCCTGTCTTTCAGGAAACTGCTGGTTTAGCTAAGTGGTATGTTGCTCTGACTGTAGTGTACAGGGTTCTGTGTTCAAGACTTGGCAGTGAAATGCATGGTGGTAGCACAACATTTTAGGCAAGCAACTTTCCAAAATTATACAAGCAATGTTTAAAATGTGCCCCTGGTTTTTGGCCTTTTGCCCCCCTCCCCAATTATAAATAAGTTCAAGAAGCTGTACAACATGCCTATGGCTTACACTACTGTAATTCTGTATTTATATATTGCGTGCAGAAGTAGACTGTTATCGTGGAAATATTCTGAATAGAGCAGTTTTGTCATTATCAGTGCATGCATTTTGCTCCATTGCCTACTGGAAAAATGTTCAAACAATAAATTTAAAATACAGTTGTGTGCGGAAGTAGACCTTTATGATGGAAATGTTCTGAATAGGGCAGTTTTGTCATTATTGGTTAATGCATTTTTGTTTCATTGCCTACTGGAAAAATGTTTAAACAATAAATTTAAAATGCGCTCTAACTTAAGTCAAACAAGTGTGTTGTATTATGCAAGGAACATAATTTAATACAATCAGGAAGGTGAATCAAAGAATGCATACATGTATGCATGGCCCTAAAAATGTGTTTGAAAACAGCCCAGAGGAAAGTGTGAAAGGCTCAAAATCATGGGCAAATTTTAAGCTTTACTCTTGTTCCTAAAGCAATGGATGAAGGTAAAACAGTTCACACCACATTACCTTGACCTGGCCAAGCCTTTTGACATAATCCCCTACTCAGGTGTAGTACAAAAGATGAATAATGTAGGAGCAAACACTTACATCACCAGCTGCACTGATGAATAATGTTGGAACAAACACTTACATCACCAGCTGCACTGATGAATAATGTAGGAACAAACACTTACATCACCAGCTGCACTGATGAATAATGTAGGAACAAACACTTACATCACCAGCTGCACTGATGAATAATGTAGGAACAAACACTTACATCACCAGCTGCACTGATGAATAATGTAGGAACAAGCACTTACATCACCAGCTGCACTGATGAATAATGTAGGAACAAACACTTACATCACCAGCTGCACTGATGAATAATGTAGGAACAAACACTTACATCACCAGCTGCACTGATGAATAATGTAGGAACAAACACTTACATCACCAGCTGCACTGATGAATAATGTAGGAACAAACACTTACATCACCAGCTGCACTGATGAATAATGTAGAGCAAACACTTACATCACCAGCTGCACTGATGAATAATGTAGGAGCAAACACTTACATCAACGGCTGCACTGATGAATAATGTAGGAGCAAACACTTACATCACCAGCTGCACTGATGAATAATGTAGGAGCAAACACTTACATCACCAGCTGCACTGATGAATAATGTAGGAGCAAACACTTACATCACCAGCTGCACTGATGAATAATGTAGGAGCAAACACTTACATCACCAGCTGCACTGATGAATAATGTAGGAACAAACACTTACATCACCAGCTGCACTGATGAATAATGTAGGAGCACTTACATCACCAGCTGCACTGATGAATAATGTAGAAGCAAACACTTACATCACCAGCTGCACTGATGAATAATGTAGGAGCAAACACTTACATCACCGGCTGCACTGATGAATAATGTAGGAGCAAACACTTACATCACCGGCTGCACTGATGAATAATGTAGGAGCAAACACTTACATCACCGGCTGCACTGATGAATAATGTAGGAGCAAACACTTACATCACCAGCTGCACTGATGAATAATGTAGGAACAAACACTTACATCACCAGCTGCACTGATGAATAATGTAGGAGCAAACACTTACATCACCAGCTGCACTGATGAATAATGTAGAAGCAAACACTTACATCACCGGCTGCACTGATGAATAATGTAGGAACAAACACTTACATCACCAGCTGCACTGATGAATAATGTAGGAACAAACACTTACATCACCAGCTGCACTGATGAATAATGTAGGAACAAACACTTACATCACCAACTGCACTGATGAATAATGTAGGAGCAAACACTTACATCACCGGCTGCACTGATGAATAATGTAGGAGCAAACACTTACATCACCGGCTGCACTGATGAATAATGTAGGAGCAAACACTTACATCACCGGCTGCACTGATGAATAATGTAGGAGCAAACACTTACATCACTGGCTGCACTGATGAATAATGTAGGAGCAAACACTTACATCACCAGCTGCACTGATGAATAATGTAGGAGCAAACACTTACATCACCAGCTGCACTGATGAATAATGTAGGATCAAACACTTACATCATCTGCTGCACTGATGAATAATGTAGGAACAAACACTTGCATCACCGGCTGCACTGATGAATAATGTAGGAACAAACACTTACATCACCGGCTGCACTGATGAATAATGTAGGAACAAACACTTACATCACCGGCTGCACTGATGAATAATGTAGGAGCAAACACTTACATCACCAGCTGCACTGATGAATAATGTAGGAACAAACACTTACATCACCAGCTGCACTGATGAATAATGTAGGAGCAAACACTTACATCACCAGCTGCACTGATGAATAATGTAGGAACAAACACTTACATCACCAGCTGCACTGATGAATAATGTAGGAGCAAACACTTACATCACCGTCTGTACTGATGAATAATGTAGGAGCAAACACTTACATCACCAGCTGCACTGATGAATAATGTAGGAACAAACACTTACATCACCAGCTGCACTGATGAATAATGTAGGAGCAACACTTACATCACCAGCTGCACTGATGAATAATGTAGGAGCAAACACTTACATCACCGGCTGCACTGATGAATAATGTAGGAACAAACACTTACATCACCAGCTGCACTGATGAATAATGTAGGAGCAAACACTTACATCACCAGCTGCACTGATGAATAATGTAGGAACAAACACTTACATCACCAGCTGCACTGATGAATAATGTAGGAGCAAACACTTACATCACCAGCTGCACTGATGAATAATGTAGGAACAAACACTTACATCACCAGCTGCACTGATGAATAATATAGGAACAAACACTTACATCACCGGCTGCACTGATGAATAATGTAGGAGCAAACACTTACATCACCAGCTGCACTGATGAATAATGTAGGAGCAAACACTTACATCACCGGCTGCACTGATGAATAATGTAGGAACAAACACTTACATCACCAACTGCACTGATGAATAATGTAGGAGCAAACACTTACATCACCAGCTGCACTGATGAATAATGTAGGAACAAACACTTACATCACCAGCTGCACTGATGAATAATGTAAGAGCAAACACTTACATCATCTGCTGCACTGCCAGCTTCACTCACAGGATGCAGGAGATCAAAACAGGGGAAGAGACACAGTCACCAATGGAGTCCCCCAGGGTTCGGTACTGAGACTTTTTCTGTTTGGCATATACATCTCAAAAGTAAAAGGAAATACCAAAGAGTTTTGGCCAGCTAAGTTTGAGATGACTGCAAGCTAGGAGAAGTTATTGAATCCCCATATGACTTAACCATCATGCAGGAAGTTTTGTCCCAAATAATAACTGGTGTCAAAATCATGACAATGCCCTCTGAGAACTGATCCAATTGTTTGGCATTTGGGAACTTGTGTGTACAGTGACCTAACTTTTGACCAACATGTGCCCAGAGTCATAAGAAAGCCTTTCTATATTGCACAGCTTATAAACAAATTGATTGTGACTAGATCTAGAGATGTTGGTGTCCCCCTTTACAAAGTTCTCATTATGTCAATCATTTTGTATAATGCCCACTTTGGCATGTATCTGTCCAGCCCCATGCAACAGTTGGAATACCTTCAGAGATACCTTACTAAAAGGATACAAGTCCTAAACAATAGGTCTTGCATGGACCACCTCAAAGATTTATTACTAAACTCAGTATCCAACAGAGTGCTTACAGGTGACATGTCTGGCATACAAGGCATCCTTCGACATAATACAGATGGACCTACTGAACATCAACAAGTCAAATGGCATCAGAAATACTCAGCCCATGTATCTAAACTGAATGTTATGGAGAGATGGCTATATATCACAGAGGCTACCACTGTTCCGGAACAGACTATCCACAAAAATAAAGCAAAGCTCATCCATCCATATTCAAATGCAACTTGGATCTAAGGTTGGGTAATAGAAAATGTACTTCAGGATTTCCCCTCATGCCACTAATGGATAGAGGCAGTTTCTCAATGCTGCCTTACATGGCCCCTCAAATTATCTATGGTATGATCACAGTTGTTCTCACTAGGGCTAATATACAATTATCATCCATGGGGATAGCTAAGACCAATTAGAAAATGTTAATTCAAGCACCAAAAGGGAATTGGCCAAGCTTAAAATATCCTCCAAGTGAACATATGTTATGGTAGCAAATAGTTATAAAAAAATTACCCTTTTTAGTTCACTAAGTGCCCCTGTCACCCTCTGCCCACCCCCCACCAGTCTTTAACAGCTTCCGGCGCCTATGCTCCCAAAATCAAGGACAGTCCAACAAGTCTGAATGACTATTGAAGAGACTTTCTGATCCCTTATCACACTGGCCCCTTTTTTCTTCCAGAAAGTCTGAACCTCCATTTTCCTTTTTGGCAACTGATTGTTTCACAAATGGGTTCTGAAAACCATCATTGAGGATACAGACGGCAGTGGGAGGAAATTCCTCCTTTCCAGGGGTCATTCCACAGTCTCTTTTGTTTCCACCTGTTCTTCATCACTTACTGTCCCAAGGACTGATTGAACCAGTTCCTCCTTCCCATTTGGGAAGGGGTTTTATTCAAGAATGTTCCTAGTGCCAAAGAAAGAAAATACTTGAAGACAAGTTCTGGATCTTTCTTTCCTAAACCTGTTTATGATAGTGCCCAAATTCAGCATGATTTCACTTTACAACCTGTTACCTCTTCTACCTCCTTCAGGTTCCTGATAACACTAAACTTAAAAGATCCTTATTACCGCATCCCTATCCATCCAGACTTAAGGTATTTTGCATCTGGATCACATTACCAGTTTTCTGCTTTACCGTTTGGACTATCCACTCCACCAAGAGTGTCTAGCTCCAGTTATATGTCATAGCAGGCTGCATGGTATCCACATTTCCATATTTAGACAACTTGCTTATCTTTATAGAGTATTTTGCAAAGTGTAAGGAATCGCTCACTTGGGTGAGAGATCTCTTATACAAGCTGGGATTCCAAGAGAACATTCAAAAGTCTTTCTTGACTTCTTCACACAGAATTGTATTCCTGGGATGTCAACTAGACATCTCAGTTCAAATAGCTTTTCTTCCACAGGAAAAATAGATATTTATTTAGATCTATTTCTAAGGTTTTCCACACAGACTTCATTGACTGTGAAGGAATACCTCAGTATTTTGGGTCTCATGGCATCTATGATTTTTATGATACCTCTGGCAAGACTCCAGATGAGACAGATACAGTGGTATCTGATAACTCTCTGGTCCAAGCATCAATGCCCTTTATCTTTTCAGATCCCAATGCTGGGCTTTGTCAGAAGAGAAATAATTTTGTGGAAACAACAGATATCCTTTAATCCCGGTCTTCCCTTCTCCCTTCCTGCTCCAAAGCAGTCAGTTACCACAGACACTTTGGACTTTCCCTGGGGAGCAGTTTCAGGAGGGATAAAAGTGCATGGGGTGTGGGACACCAATGACAGATGCAAGCACACAAATATCAAGGAGATGCTTGCCCTGAAACCGTCTTTGGTCCCCGGGACTTCTTCAAGTGGTTACAGAAAATACCATAGTCATGTGGTGCATCAACAAACAAGCAAGGGGTAACCAGCTCATACCCCCTTTACAGACTAGCCATGTTATCTTGGGATATAGCTTCATAGCACAAGCTCACTCTACAGGCATCCTACATTCTGTCAGAGCAAAATTATGTGACAGTCAGTCCAAGCAGGACCAGGGCAGACCCTCATGAATGGAAATTAGTTCAGGGGTATTCCAAGATTTGATCTGTCTGTGGGGAGTTCCTCAA
Organism: Protopterus annectens; assembly: GCF_019279795.1. Taxonomy (NCBI): domain Eukaryota; kingdom Metazoa; phylum Chordata; order Ceratodontiformes; family Protopteridae; genus Protopterus; species Protopterus annectens. The sequence continues at coordinate 1,814,847,358 of NC_056744.1, forward strand.
GTAGACCTTTTTGCCTTCTTTCTGAGCATTCAACTTGCAATATTCTGTTCCATGACTCCATACAAGAAGGTCTGGAAGACTGATGTTTTTTTTTCTTTTCCTAGGACAGGAATGTTCCTGTATGCTTTTCCAACCTTTTCACTAATATCCAGGGTACGTCTGAAGATTCGGAAGGAATCCCCCTAGGATAATTCTGGTAACTTCCTTCTGGCTCAGGCAACTGTGGTTGTCCCTTCTTTTGGAAATGGTCAGGGGCAATTTCTTCACAGACTGGATCTACTCACACAAAAATGGGGTGTTTCATACACCCCAACATCAATCATCTTCTTTTGGCTGCCTGGATGATAGTGTCTTAATTCGTTTTAGACGTCTGTTTACTGAGGACGTGCAGCAGGTACTAATGGGGGGCAAGCGAGCCGCTACTAGAAAATCATAAATTAGCAAGTGGACAAGGGTTTCTATGTAGCTGCTGCCAACAACATAACCAGCACAAATTCAGGGCTAGGTGTTCTCTGGTTTTACAATATTTGTGTGAGTTACAATTCTACGGCCTTTCTTACCATTTACCAGTCATTTCACCATGTCTGCCCATGGATCCTCCTCCTCTATCAATGAAGTCTCATGTCAAAATGTTCTTGAAAGGGGTTTTGCATAAGAGGCCCCCAAGAACATTGGTGGGCTCTCCTTGGGGTCTTGCTTTTGTATTAGAGAAGCTAAAACTGGCTAAATTTTAGCCAGCTATTCAGTGTAATTTGAGATTCCTAACATGGAAAGCAGTTTTACGTATTGCTCTGACCTCTGTGTTGCAAGCTCTTATGGTGATTCAGCCCAGTCTCATTTTCCATAGCGACAGAGGTTCTTTGAGAACTAATCCTTTTATGCCTAAAGTGATTTTTGAATTTACTTTAATCCAAAAACTCTCCATCTCCCCATTTTCTTTCCTGAACCTAAAAATGAGGGCGGAAGGATACTCCATAATTTAGAGTTCCACCAACAACTCAAATACTATCTTGACAGAACTGCATCTTGCAGATCTTCGGGTCTATATTATATCCTCGAAGAGGCATTCCATCGAACACCTTTTCATCGACCCTTTAAATACGAACTGTCATAACAGCGAACGGCCACATCAGAGATTTCTTTTCCTGGGAAAGAAATCACTTGCCCTAAAAAGAAAAACACATCACTACAAACATTACAAAGTGGGGGGCTTTACCTCCCACCCCCACAATATGGGGGGCTGTGCCCCCCCACACCCCTAATTAAGTATACCAACTCTGAGATCACACTACAGTGAGGAAAATGGCAAACTAACAAGGATGGCCAAGCGATTTCTTTCCCAGGGGAAAGAAATCGCTAATGTGGCCGTTCACTGTTATTACACTTCGCGTTTTAAGGGTTGATGAAAAGGCATTTGATGGAACGCCTCTTCGAGGATATAATATAAACCCTATCTTCTCATCAATTGTTCATTTCTTGTGAAGGTAAGAAGGGGAAACTTGTGTTGAAACAGACTATTTCCAAATGGTTGTCCAAGGCTATTATTACCTTTTATTCTACTCACTGTAGCAAAACTATTTCAGGGAGGGTCACGGCTCACTCTACCAGGACTTTGGCTTCATCTACGGGTTTTTAGAAAGGGATGGATTCCAGAAGTATTCTAGAAGCTTCTACTTGGTCCTCTGTATATACTTTTGCAATGTACTATAAGCTTGATTCCTTCTCTGGGTCCATATCAAGCTTTGCTAGGACCATTCCCCAGAGAATCTTGCACCCTTTAGCTAAGGTAATCCACCCATATAGCTGAGGCTACTGTAGCAGTGATCAGTTTGATGGACATAGTACATCTGAATATGTAAAACGTACTGTAACAGTAGATGTTTGAATGATTACTACTGCAGTAGCTGCTCACTCCCTCCACCCCCTTGTTTTTTAGTGGGTATTTAATGCCAGGGTGTGGACATTTATTGTTCTTTCTAGCATTGTTCTTTCAGGGCTCAGCCTCCCCCTCCTCTATCTGCTGGCAGGAAAGTTCTGAAGGGCTTTGCACCCAAATTTGCCTTGTAGTCAGCTCAGCTTGAGCTGCCTGACAGTTTGGGTACGTGGAAGGTGTCCTGAAGCTTTGGAAGCTGGCCAGCTGTTATAGCCTTGGCAGGATATAGCCATATAGCTAAGGCTACTGCAGCAGTGATCATGTGAGCATCTACTGTTGCGGTAAGTTCAACTTACACAACTGTCCTTTCTCCCTCCTTGTGGAACTGTCCAAGAGCAATTACTGCAAGCTTTCTCATAGACTGCATCTAGTCACAGAGCAAAAGAGGAGTTTTATGCACCTCAGTATTAATCAACTACAATGCACAGCCTGTATGATTCAAGTTTAATATCTTTTAGGCACCTTTTTTATGAGGATGCTAAGCAGGTAGTAAAGGAGGTGAGAAAATCTGCAAATAGAAAGTCTTATGTTGGCAAATGGAACAGATTTTATAGTTGGTGCATTGCCAATCGCAGGGGTCCCGAAAGGGATGCAACACCTCTGGTTCTCAAATATTTGTGTGAGCTACTTAAAGATGGCTTGTCGTATACTTCCATCAAGGTGCATCTTTCCAGCTGTCTATGCTTGTCTGCCTATGGAGCCCCTTCTTTCTTCTATGTTTGTGGTCAAGCAGTTTCTAAAAGGAGTGTTGCACATTACACCCCCCCCCCACTGGCAAACAAATTCCTCCTCCTTGGGATCTCAGTTTTGTTCTAGAAAAACTGTTCTCACCTCCCTTTGAACCAGTCTTTCAGGCTGACTTGCAGTTCATTACTTGGGAAATTGTTTTACTTGTTGCTCTGACATCTGCAATGTAATTATCTGATCTGCAAGCTGTCATAGTGGGTGAATCTCATTTGGTTTTCCACAGGGATAGGGTCACATTATGCACTAATCCTTCATTTATGCCTAAAGTTGTATCTGAGTTTACAATGACTCAAACCATCAATCTCCCAATTTTCTTCCCAGAGCCAAAAACCAAGGAAGAAAATATTTTACATACATTGGATGTGTGTAGGCAACTCAGTTCCAAGCTTGATAGACCCAAGTCCTTTAGGAAGGCTAAACAGCTGTTTGTTTCCTAAGCTGGCACCAAAAGGCCAACCCATGTCTAAACCGACTATATACAGATGGCTGTCCTCTGCTATTTTTTTTTTTTTTTGCTATTCCCACTGTGGTACAACTATTCCAGGCAAAGTTAAGGCACATTCAGGCAAGCCGTTGTCCTCTTCAATGACATACTGGAAAGGGATGGACTCCTGAAGTATTCTAAAGGTAGCAACTTGGTCCTCTACCCATACCTTCACAAATCTCTACAGACTGGAGTCCTGCTTTTCTAGGATCATTCTCAAGGGGCTCATGGACCTTTTTCCGTCTCCTCCCAGGTACAGTAAGCACTGAGAAACTATTCATAGGCTACTGCAGTCAGAAGTGTAACTGGCTCATTTAGGACCCTGGGCCTGGGTCACCCCCTCAGCTGTTCAAGTGAAGAGCCAAAAAAAAAAACACTTTGGTGTAATAAACCATAACTGATCAGCTTATTACAGTTAGATGTACACACCCCCTCCAAAAAAAAAATGTAAAAGAAAAAAAAATGGACATTCCTTCTGCTGGCATACCAACTAGGTGGTCAGATGGAAGACACTCTCCCCTCTCCATTCCCAGCCATTCAGGTTCCATTTTTGTGCCCTGCCCTTAACTCTCATTTAACATATTTTATTAAAAAAAAAAGATTTCTTTTTTTAAACTGTAGCAAACTGTTTGCTGCAAATGTTGGAAACAGTTGCTACAGTTTATACCTGCTTACACAGACCACTACATCATTCATTTTAAGTTTAAAAAAAGACATTTCTTTTTAAACTGTAGCAAACCACTTGCTACAAATGTAGCAAATGGTTGCTACAGTTTATAGCCGCTTGCACAGAGGACTACAGTGCTCAGGTTTTAATTAAAAAAAAAAAAAAAAAAAAAAAAATATATATATATATATATATATATATATATATATATATATATATATATTTATATTTTATTTTAAACTGTAATACAGTTTATTACAATGTAGCAAGCAGTTCAAGCAGTTGGTACAGTTTAGACCAGAAACCTTTAGACTACAAACAGAACACTACCATGCTCAGGTTAGACTGCAAATGCAATACTGGCTTTTAAAAGCTGGTATTAAATTAAAGAGTGATCGGGGTTGGCTGATCACACTCACTAACACTTTGCACCTGTGGCTGTTGCCCCTCTTGCCATGCCCTAGCTATGCTACTGACTGCAGCAGTGAGAATGAAGAACATATTTCAGTTGTGTAAGTCCTACTTACACATAATAGTAGATGTTTGAATTTCTTCAGTAGCCGCACTTACTTACCATCTCCTTTTTTAGACAGTTGAGGTGGGATATGATGTTTATGGTGATTACTGATTGTTGGTTACTGACTCAGGATGAATCCTCCTCCTCCTTTACTTGGGGGAGTAAAATCCTGAAGATTTACCTTATTCTGGTTGCTGATATACTTCCCTCCAAAAAGGGTGCAGCCTATCAGCCACCAGATTGAGTGCTTTAGCAATATGGTTGGGTGCCATGTCTTCAGTAGGACACTCCTCACAGGTCACTGTAGCAGTACAGAAATTCATATTTCTACTTTTATGGGTAATTAGGACCTTCGCAGCTGTGCTTTTCAATGCACCTACATTCTAGTGCACATTTTGTAGGGTATCTGTGTGTGGTGATTGTGGAAGTGGCCGTTTATATATTTATTTACTCTGTTTTTTGTTTGTTTGTTTACTGTCCGGGGTACAGCACTGATCCACATGGACATTTTTCAGACTCAGCTTTGGATCATTTGCTTGGTTAAGCAACTTGTTCAAAGTCACACAGTAGGCTAATAGAAGCTGAGGGGTTCAAACACTGGACTAATCAGCATGGTAACAGCTCACAGCCTTAATCATCTGTTTACTGCTAGACTTGCCATGCTGTCAGTCTTCATACAGAAGTACCCGTATGCCACATTGTGACCTAAGTGTTTACATTTTTTTACCTGAACTAATCATTTGACTATCCTGAGTGCTTATGAACTCTGACTATTGTTGGGACAGACCCACACTTTAGTTATCTGCCACTGGTCTCTTCTGTGATGCCTCTTTGATAACAGGTCATTCAGCTGGAATCAACATGCCTTGACTTTGGTTCCTTTGTACAGCCAGCGACTGTTATGTATGTGCACTCTAGCACAATACCTGCCTCTGCAGAGGGCTCTTTTAATAAACTTAAAGTACTTCTGGAGTCTTTTCCTCGTGAAAAGTGTTTTTCTCATTCACTCACTCGTGCCACTGGTTGTCTTGTTTTTTCATCTTTTCTCATAATGAAACAAGTACTTGTGTCATACCCTTATAAGCTAGATCATTCCCTTGGCATGATGTGTTGAGTCTTAAATATCCTTTTCTGTTAGTTTTAACAAAGTAGATTAAATAAAAAAAAACACAAGCTCAAGTTTTATCACAGAAGATTATAAGAGGAAGAATAATGCTAGAAGTTAATGAAACACTTACATTGCATTGACCACTTTTTCTTTTATTTTCACTAAAAGGTTACAACTATTCTTCCTTTAATGGCTTTTCAGTGCCATTCTACAGCTCTAATCAGAACAGATTTTTTCCACACCATAAGTCTCATTTTAAGCTACATGTATTTCATTCCAACAGATGGTTGTGTTAGCTTATAGTACCACAGAGCAGACTAGATTCAATGTGTTACCCAGTCAACCAGCTACATCAATACCTTCCTAAAAACAAGAGCAAATACAATTACTAAACCCTTAACCGATACAGTATTTGGAGCCTTAAAACACTTCATCATAATTCATTTGCCTAAAATACCCTCTCTTAAAACTGCCAAGGACTTTAGACCTAAATCCATTCTCTGCTCACATGAAAGGCTATTTGAAAAATCCAGTACAAACAAATAATGACATATAAGAACTATGACTTACTATCAGGCAAGCAAAATGGTTTTAGAAATGCCTTCAGTACAGCCAGTTCCTTACTCACTGCAGCTGACTCCATTTTCATCACATTAATGATAGTCTTGCCTCTGCTGGGATATTTGTAGATATGACCAGGGCATTCAAAACTGTTAACCGCAATAAACTTCTTATGATATCGAATCAACTTCATTTTGGCCACAACAGTCAGGTGATTCCTCAGCTCCCTAGGGGACATTCCAAGTCCACACTAACAAGCTTATCATTGTTTGGCACCCTAAACACCAGAGTGCCACAAGGTTCATTTCTGGGTCCAGTCCTGTTTTATTTTTTATTAATGACCTTACAGATGACCTCCCATCCCTTGCTGTGATACTGCATGCAGATGACATCCTTCTGTTACAAGCCAATAACCCCCCTCTGATCTCTAGAATAAACTACAACAGTCTTTCTCTATGCAGCTGACCTGATTGTAATCACCCTCTAATTAACCTTAAAAAAAACCTTATGCTATTTACAACCACTCAAAAAACACCTTATCTACCACTTATTAACATGGCTGAAGCCGCGACATCATTCCCCTTGTTTCTGAATACAAATACTGAGGACTTAACTTTCATCCTTCTCTAACCTTTTCAAATCATACCGACAAAATAACTACCACAATACTATTTCAACTAAAAAACACTGCTTTAGAAACTCTCATTTATGCTCCCCTTAAGCCAGCTTTTCCCTAGCCAAAAATGTCCTTCTCCCTAAATTGGAATACTGTCTTCCTCTCTCAGGGATTTCAGATCACAGAAAATAAGATTTGCAGATTTGCCCAGCTTGCTGGCAGCAGATCTCACCACTGTAACTTCCTACAATGTCTACAATGGATTCCACTCACTGAAAGTTCAGCTCATCTCCCTGATACTCTTAGCTACAAAATACCAAACAGGGGCTATTGCATAACTTTGGGACACTAACTACCCATACAATAGCAGGTTTGCTCCCTAAGAAGTACCCAAGAGAGAGCTACCACATTAAACAGAGCTTTGTATAAAACAGCTACTGGAGAACATGCCTCCTCCTGACTAGGCCCAGCATTATGGAACAGATTCCCACCTGAATTACAGGGTCTGGAATCTCTTGCACTACCTCCAGCAAGGCAGTCATGGTGAAATGTTGAATTCTAACAGCATGCTACCTCCAGCAAGGCAGTCATGGTGAAATGTTGAATTCTAACAGCATGCTACCTCCAGCAAGGCAGTCACGGTGAAATGTTGAATTCTAACAGCATGCTACCTCCAGCAAGGCAGTCACGGTGAAATGTTGAATTCTAACAGCATGCTACCTCCAGCATGACAGTCATGGTGAAATGTTGAATTCTAACAACATGCTACCTCCAGCAAGGCAGTCATGGTGAAATGTTGAATTCTAACAGCATGCTACCTCCAGCAAGGCAGTCATGGTGAAATGTTGAATTCTAACAACATGTTACCTCCAGCAAGGCAGTCACGGTGAAATGTTGAATTCTAACAACATGCTATCTCCAGCAAGGCAGTCACAGTGAAATGTTGAATTCTAACAGCATGCTACCTCCAGCAAGGCAGTCACGGTGAAATGTTGAATTCTAACAGCATGCTACCTCCAGCAAGGCAGTCACGGTGAAATGTTGAATTCTAACAGCATGCTACCTCCAGCAAGGCAGTCACGGTGAAATGTTGAATTCTAACAGCATGCTACCTCCAGCAAGGCAGTCACGGTGAAATGTTGAATTCTAACAGCATGCTACCTCCAGCATGACAGTCATGGTGAAATGTTGAATTCTAACAGCATGCTACCTCCAGCAAGGCAGTCACGGTGAAATGTTGAATTCTAACAGCATGCTACCTCCAGCAAGGCAGTCATGGTGAAATGTTGAATTCTAACAGCATGCTACCTCCAGCAAGGCAGCCACGGTAAAATGTTGAATTCTAACAGCATGCTACCTCCAGCAAGGCAGTCACGGTGAAATGTTGAATTCTAACAGCATGCTACCTCCAGCAAGGCAGCCACGGTGAAATGTTGAATTCTAACAGCATGCTACCTCCAGCAAGGCAGTCACGGTGAAATGTTGAATTCTAACAACATGCTACCTCCAGCAAGACAGTCATGGTGAAATGTTGAATTCTACCAGCATGCTACCTCCAGCAAGAAAGGAAGGATTTCATCCAGGTGCTTTTCAATGCCCCTATGGCTCTGAAACTTCCACAGGGCATATAAGTTCCAGCTTTTGTTCCTTGGTCTGCCACTCCTAAAAGGCATAGGGATTCTGATTCTTCTATGGAAGATTTAGATTCTGGTGAGGAATCCTTACCCTAGTCTTCCCAGATCCACTCTCCTCTGTCCTTAGGATCCAATGAAGGTGACTCTTTCTCCCATGACTCTCCCTCGGAGAAAGTGTTATTTGGGGATACAGTTGTGCATATGATGGAATCCTTCAAGTGGGACTGTTCCTAAGTATCTGATGTCTATAAAAGATATTGTGAGCTCTTACAAATGGATTCTAATTGACTTTCTGAAGTCTCTCCAGTTCTGGCTGCCCTTTTACATACTTTCTCAGCTCCATCTCAGGGTCCTGACTCTCAGCCTCCTGCCTTTAAGAAACAGACAGGTTTTATAAATTTCCAGAGCATCAGAAGTACTTGTGTATGAGCCCTTCTTCTGATACTGCTGTTTCTGTCTCCAGTGATAAGCTCTCCAATTTATTGTTCTCTTCTAAACTTTTACCTTCTGATAAGAACAGCCTTGCTATGGATACGTATGGGAAAAAAGTGCATACCTCTGCTGCCTTAGCCTTCAAGGCTTTTAACTACCAGACCCACATAACTAGGTATGGGGTGGCTCTTCTTTCTCAATGTGGGGGCATTCTGGCTGATCTCCCTGATTCAGACAGTATGATTTCTGCCACTTTTCTTTTACTGTCTGCCTTTTAGGTAGGTAGCCATTTGATTAAGTGTAGTTATGATGTTGTTGATGCCATCTGTAGGGCAGCTTCATCAGTATATGTAATGAGGAGATATTCTTGGCTTCATCTCCAGACTTTGCTGGATGACATTAAAGCTAAATTGTTGGATTTCTCCTTCAATGAACAGAATAATTTTGGCATTGCTGCTGCTGAATTGTTTAAAACTCTTCAAGATAATGATAATTCTATGCAGGATCTAAAGCACATTCTTGTGTCTCCAGTTTCTATGTTCCTGAGGAACTATCCATCCATGCCTTCCTTTGTCTGCAGGTAGCCCAGATGACCTTCTAGGGGAAAGAGGGCATCAAACAAGGGTTTTTCCAGCCAAGCCTTCTCAATGTTTTAGGAGACAAAAGACTTTTCTGGCAAGTCTGTCTCTATCCGACATTCAACCACTTCTGCTCGACCATGTTCCTCAGTCCCTCTGCCTAATTATCTCCTTTCCATTCTGACAGCAGATAACCTTGGTTGCTTGGGTGCTTTCCATTGTCCAAAATAGTTGTTTTATGGTCTGGAAGTCTGTTCCTTCATTCTAAGGCCTTCCTCAACTGCCTCCTCCTTGTCAGCTTCTTCACTTTCCCTTGGTTCTACAAAACCTTGTGTTCCAAGAAACCTTTCAGTCTGTCCCTCCTTCTCAACAGGGAACAGATTTTTATTCCAGGGTTTTTCTGGTTCCCAGAAATGAAAGGTCATGGAGGCCCATTCTAGACTTGTCTTTTCTCAATGCCTTTCTTCAGGTTCCCTCTTTTAGGATGCTGTCCCTCCAGAAGCTATTTCCTCTCTTGATCCCTCAAGCTTCTCTGGCATCCCTGGATCTGAAGTATGCTTATCTTCATATTCCTATTCACCCTCTCTTCTGGGAGCTTTTATGCTTCTCTGCTTCCTCCTCTCACTATCAGTTCTCTTCTTTGCCTTTTGGTCTTTCTACAGCTTTGAGAGTCTTTGCAAAATGTCTGGCCCTGGTGGTAGCCTTTTGCAGACTCCAGGGATGTTGATGTCTTGATTCAGGCCCTCACCCAACAGCTCATGCTTCAGGATCTTCACTTCAACATGCTTTTCTTCACATTTGGTCTCAATCTAAACAAGTCAGTGTTAACAACTCCTTTTCAGGACCACGTATTCCTAGGTTCCAAGATTCAAACCACCCCAATAATGGCTTGCCTTCTGCCCCCCAAGATTCTTTCCTTGACTGCTTATTTCCAGTTTCTTCTACCTCCTCCTCTTCTTCAGGCAAGGGAATTCCTTTGGGCACTAAGGTACATGCTTCCACCACTCCCATGCTTCCCTCATGGCTTCCACCATTCCCATGCTTCCCTCATGGCTTCCACCCTTCCCATGCTTCCCTTTGCCAAACTTCATGTGAGAAAATTCCAATGGTACCTCAAGACTGTTTGGTCTCAGCACTGACATCCTCTGGGGCATTTGATCCCATTCTTGCCCTGTCTCATCTTTGAACACAGGTGGTGGACTCACCAGATTTCACTGAATCTGGGTCTACCCTTTCAAGTTCTTCTCCTTTCTCAGGAACTATACATAGATGCTGCAGATATAGGTTGGGGAGCATCTTCCAAGAACCTCAAAGTCCAGGGTCATTGGTCTCACCAACAACTGTCAGACCATATAAATGTCAAAGAGATGAGGGCATTAATTCTAGGTCTTTAAGCTCTTCACTCCCTTTGGGTTCCTGTTCATCTCAAGCTCCTTACCGACAATGCCATAGTCATGTGGTACATCAAACAAGGGGATAAAAATCTTATCTTCTTTGTAGACTAGCCCTCCAAACTTGGGATTTTGCCATTTTGCCAAACTCACTATCTGCTATAATCATATCGCTAGGTTTGTTACTGGATTACCATATAGAACCCATCACTGCACCAATTTAATCCAGCTAAATTGGCTTGAGCTACCAAAACATATTTCGTATAACCTTCTAGTCCTTGCCCATAAAATAATTTACAACCCTGACTACTCTCCCTCACTCAAAAAACTTATCTCCCTTTGCAATAACCCTCGAACACTGAGGTCATCCAGCCGCCTCCTTATCCAAACTTGTAAAACTAATAACACGGCCGGAGACTCTCTTCTTACCAACTCAGTAGGGAGAATCTGGAAGAAAATTCCTCCTGACATTACCTCACTGCCCTCCTTAAGTCTATTTAAGACCAAACTAAAACTCTATCTACGGTCAACACATACCTGCTACTGTCCTAACCCTAGCTAGCTATCTTTCTGAACTTACATTGTTCCCAGACTCAGGGTCTCAAATATATCTACTGAATCATATCTTGAATATATTGTAATCACAAACTTTATCTTGATTTGATTTTTATAAAACTAAAACCTTACCTGTATTATTTAATATATAGTTGTTTTTTGTGACTTGTTTGTATTGTCTTGTCTGGAGCTTTTCTCCCTGGGCCTCCGCTAAAAATGGACATGTATCCAGTCGGATCCTCCCGGTTAACAAATGTAAAATAAATAAAATAAATTTGCTATCAACTGATTTTTGGGCGGTTAATATTTCTTCAGTGCACAATCTTGTGGCAGACATCTTGAGCAGGTCCAGGACAGATCCTCAAGAATAGATGCTTCACAGGGAGGTGTTCCTGGGCATTCTACATTGGTGGGGGTAATCCTCATGTAGATCTTTTTGCCTCCCCTCTACACATACATATTCCTCAGTTCTGTGCAAGAGCACCAAGTCTTCTGGCTTGGACTTTGGTTGCCATGTCTTTTTCTTTTCGAAGGGAATGTTTCTGTATGCTTACTCACCTCTTCCTGTTTTACCAAAAATCTTACCCAACATCATTTGGAATAAACCCAAAATCTTACTGGTGACTCACGTTTGGCCAAGATAGCACTGATTTCCCCTTTTATTTCACCTGTCCAGGAGCAATCATCACAAATTACCTCACAGGATAGATCTCGTCACACAGGACAATGGATATCTCATTCAGCCTTATTTGTCCACCCATCAATTGACTGTTTGGCTGATAGATTTTTAATTCCCTTTCAACAACAATTTTTTGAGGATGTGCTCAGGGTTTTTCCAACGGCCAGAAAACCCACTTCTAGAACTTCCTACATTGTTAAATGGAAGGGATTTTCTATGTGGTATTCCAAGTGTGGCCTCAGCCCTTTTTTCAATGGGTATTCCTATCATCCTGTCTTATTTTTTGTGAGTTGCTCAATTCTGGCTTGGCATATTCATCTGTTAAAGCTCATTTGTTGGCTATTTCTGCTTGTCTTGCATCTTCTTTTGAAGTTAAGCAATTTCTAAAGTGTATCCTTCATATTCATCCCCAAGAAGGCTTATTCCTTCTTCTTGAGACCTTAATTTTGTTCTAGAGAAGCTGACTAAGTCTCCATTTGAACCCGCAGCTTCCTTTTCCATTCAACATTGTGCCTAAATATGGTATTATTGGTGATTCTCACTTCAGTCAAGAGAGTCCTAAACTTCAAGCACTCATGGCAGTTCTGCCTCTTTTGTTTTTTCACAGGGATAGGGTATCCCTTCACACCAACCCTTCTTTTATGCCAAAAGTGGTTAATGATTTGTCCTTAAATGAGTCCATTCATCTTCGTTCCTTTTTCCCCCTTCCTGCAGAATCCTCATGAAATGGTTCTGCACAGTTTAGATTTGCAGAGACAGCTAAGATATTACCTGGATAAGACAAAAGATATCAGGAAATCTGAGCAGCTTTTTGGTTCTTTTCTTGTCAGGAAATTGTGTTTTCCTGTGTCTGAAGAAACTATCTCCTCCTGGAGTTCTAAGACCATTTCTTGTTATACTTTTCATGGCAGCAGCTTTCCTCTTCTGTTCTTCTGTTCATGCTCATTCTACCAGAGCAGTGGCCTCCTATGGTGCTTTTTCAAGGGTTTGGATAATGACTCTATTTGGAAGCTGATACCTGGTCTTCTGTCCACACTTTTACCAAACATTACAAATCAGATGTTCTTGCTAGTGCCTGGGTGGGCTTCACTAGGGCCATCCTTCATGGGTTTTTGAGGGGCTCTTTTGGGGCTTCCTCTTCCTATACTTTGTAGTAGCATTTTTACTTGTTAAGTTGTTAAGTTACACTACTTAAGCTATTGTGTATTTTTACTTTGTGATGAACAACTTGAAAAAGCATATTTGCAAAAGCTTGTTGTGTCACATTTCTACTTAATAAATTGCCTTTGTGTTTTCTTTAAGCCGGTTCTTGTTTTTAGCTTTTGTACTCTCCCAACAGGAAAGAATACTGCAACAGTGATAAGGAAGGACATACTACCCTTGTGTAAGATCTTGCCATAATGGTAGATGTACTACTTCTCACTGTTGCAGTATTCACTCCCTCCCTCCTATGCCCCTGGGGTTCTACATCTGGTTGAGGGAGGCTTCCCATGTCCTTTTTTCTTCTTTTTTTCCTTCCTGGATATCCATGTTATTCCTGTTTTCCTCTGAGGTTAGCTCTGGTTCTCTTGGAGCACTTCAGTTCTGAGGATTAGGTGCACGCACGTGTGTCACATAAGTACCTTACGTCTTGCCTGTAGGACTTGCATCTGGCATATGTTGCCTGGAAGAACTAAGACTTTGGTATGCTGGCCAGATGCTCATCTATCCTTGGCAGGATATCCCAACGGTAAAGAATACGGCAACGGTGAAAAGTAGGACATCTATTGTTGTGGTAAGATCTTACACAACCGTACTTTATATATACTCTGTAAATATTTAAAAGCGACTTTGGTTTTACTGTTAACTCTATCTAAATTTTCTTTGTATACAAGACTGTAACAAACATAATGATCTGCAACAAGCATACGTTAGTTCCAAACCCCTTTACAAACGTTTGATTTTGCATTTGTACTTAATTTGTACTAATTTGTACTTAATTTGTATTAATTTGTACTTAATTTGTACTAATTTGTACTTAATTTGTACTTAATTTGTATTTAATTTGTACTAATTTGTACTTAATTTGTACTAATTTGTACTTAATTTGTACTTAATTTGTATTTAATTTGCACTAATTTGTACTTAATTTGTACTAATTTGTACTTAATTTGTATTTAATTTGTACTAATTTGTACTTAATTTGTACTTGATTTGCACTTGATTTGTACTTAATTTGTACTTAATTTGTACTTAATTTGTATTTAATTTGTACTAATTTGTACTTAATTTGTACTAATTTGTACTTAATTTGTACTTGATTTGTACTTAATTTGTACTTAATTTGTACTTAATTTGTATTTAATTTGTACTAATTTGTACTTAATTTGTACTTGTGTATTGAATGCTTCTTGAATCTTCACGTCATTTGCTTTTGTTTCTGTGCTTTCAGGTCAAGGATGAAAAGTGTATTGGACCAGCCTACCCACCCAGTGAGAAAGTAGTTAATAAACCAATACTGACTGGCTAAAATGAGTGATGTATTTTGTCTGTATCAGCTTGATTATAGGGCTATCAGAAAGCTGCCATAATTCATGCTGCTGGCATAGTAACTTAATATATCCTTTATGCTGAATTCAGGTTTTATCTGAAAGGTTTCCTGCACTCATTACAGTGTGGAACAACAGATTGAAGGATGTGATGTTGAGGTTTTGTTTGTTTCCCTACACTCCCTTAATATGTAATTTGACCTTCAGTCTTAGGGATGTACCTTCAGGTTCTAAAACATTTATTTATTTATTTTATTTTTATTTTACATTTGTTGACCGGGCTAGTCCAACTGGATACATGTCCATTTTTAGTACAGGCCCGGGGAGATAAGCTCCATTCAGCTAACATGATATAATAACATGTGTTGTTGTACTTTCATATATGTACTCTGCTCTCATTGATTTAACTGTCTGCATTTTACAAACTGTGCAATTACATTCGGTCTGTGATAAAGCAATATTGCCACACACACTGCCTACTTTCTGCTCCATAAATTCCCTCCTGCCAGTAAGATCTTAAAATATTATAGGCTTTAGAACCATATTATTTAAAAAAAAACTACAGCCCAGATTATTACTAATAAGTGAAGTATGCGTATGTAACAGAAAACTATGACTACTGGTCTAATTTAGTAGCTGTAGAATACATACTGTAAATCATAATATTTGAGGCTTTTCATAAAGCATTTTCATAATCACATGTAAACCATTATTTTTAAGTATAGTAGGCCCATAACAAGTACAACAGCATTTTTACACGTGAAATATGAAACCTTTGACTTAGTTAATTGAAAATGTTAACAGTGAAGGCACAGCGGCAAAGTGCTAGCTGCCTGTCAATCTCATGAATGAAGATAGTTAATTTTTATTTTTGGTTCTAGATGTCTGTTAATAAACTACGTTTTTTTTTTTTTTTACTAGAAGGAATGCATGTACGGTTCAAGACGCAAGATAAAAAGCATGATCTTCTGCTACACTTCCTCATTGTCACTGTAAACCGTGTCAGCATTTACGTTTGAAGTCAAATAGCAAAGATGCAAACAATTATGATATATGATAGTGTTCCTCTGTCATAAAGAAACATAAGGTGAGGTGCTCTTAAGGAAAACAGAAACCTGCTCATAAACCAGAAATGACTTCTGTAGAGGAAACTCACTATAGTCGTGCAGAATCTTTTCCAGCCACCCATACATTGAACAACCTTATCGATGAGGACCTGCTTTGCACACTCTGTAAACTAACTTTCGATAACCCAGTCATACTGGAATGTGGACACAGCTTCTGTAAAGCTTGTGTGGAGAGGTTTTGGGAGAATCAGAAAGAATCTGTCTGCCCTGAATGTTCAAATGGACTTTGTTTTCAAACTCGGAGGTATTTTATTAATCGAGCACTGAATAAGCTGGCAGAGAAGAGCAGGTATTTGAGCCAGACGTATAGTGCAGATGGAAGTGATGCATATGAGGGACTCAGCCTGCTCTACTGTACCCAGCGAGACGTGGACCTACAGCACAGGAGTAGCATACAAAGGATTCTTGATCTCAAGCACATTACTTTGTCCAGCATCCTTACGGATGACAGTGGTCTTGGTGAAGATGATGACCAAGCTTCCTCTTCTGCGGGAAGAAATGTGGGATTGTCAGTTCTCGGTAAAGACAGCAGCTCTGGCATTGTCTATGAAATCTTTAAAAAAATTCCGAATCCCTTTTTAAAAAAAAAACTGCAGCTTGTGACAGACATTACATGAATATGAAATTATACTGTCACAGTGACTCAACTGTCATCTGTATTCAGTGTGGGGACCAAGACAAGCACAGAGGTCACACAATTGAAGATCTTTCACAAGCAGCTGAAAAGTACATGGTAAGTAAGCACAGACATTAAGTGCTTCTTAAATACTGCAGTCTGTGGTTCTATGAATCTAGATATCTATCATGATTATTGACTGTCCATGTCTTAACAACTTCCTTGCATATATGAGTATTAACCTCCCAGCATGCCTTTCTTCACATCCTCTAATATGGCAGCACCATTGCTGTCTTCTTTAAGCAGTCTGAGGCAGCAGTACGTAGTCTGGGACTGATGGTTTGGAACTAGAGTACAAATGACTAATACTCTGTGCACCTCACACTTTTGTATGACTGAGTGATGTATCCATATGTTTAAAATGTGGATCGGATAGGTATAAGGTAACTTGAGACCACCAATCCAGAATTTATCCTTTGAAACTCAAAGAGCTTCCTCAGGGATGGATGATAAGGAATAAGAGAAAGTAGTAAAGTGAAGCATTTTAGAAATGTCAGAAACCTCAGAGGCTGTGCAGCAGGGAATATTATCTACTTTCGTGCCAGTAAAATCTTTCGGGATACTGAGAAAATCCACCAGGAAAAAGTGGAGGGACATATTTTTTGAAAGGATGGTTAACAAGGTTTACCAAGACAAAACTGGTATTATTAAAATTATTTATCTAATGATTTATTTAACATCCAGTGTTTAGGTGACTCCTAGTATATATACAGTCTTATTTTATAGATGGCCCAGAACCAGGCTCTGGTTAATGAATTGCTGTGAGCTGCTTTGAATTCTACTGACAATTGTGGGACTCAAACACAGGTCTTAAGAAGTAACTTAGAGCCTCCAAGAGGGAATGGGACAAAACAGGGTAGAACATTTAGTTAGAATGGATGTAAGCTATGTTAGCCTGTTGGGAAACACCACTGGACCTCGTTAAATAAATGTTAAAAAAAAACTTTCATCTACTAAACAGTTTACATCCACAGACACAACATTTATGTTTATAGCTCTCCATGGTATCATATTTACTTATACAATGTACCTTTCTAATTTGGTGTCTTGAGATGTTACCATTTTCTGTGTGTTAAAATCCATATTAATAATATATTCCCTGCATAGACAGTGTCTTTGACATATAGGACAACTTGATCATTCAGAAGGTAAAATAATGGGGCCACTTATATTTAGGGGAAATGAATATGGTTTGGTTTGTCAAACAGACTCTGAATGAATCCTGCTCATTCAGTACTGACAGACCAAATAGTATTCTAGTATTCTCTTCATTTTTTTTATGGGGGCAGACCCCTACACCCCCATGTGCAGGTTGTACCTCGTCTCCTATGAAAAATTAGCTCCAAGGTTTTAAGGTCACCAAACCTTGGAGAAGTCATAGCAGGTAGAATGAGTTACCCATTTTTGGTCAGCTCATAGTAAATGGAGTTCCCTAATCTATTCCTTGATGGACTATATAATACCAAGGAAGTACAGAACCATATTATTTAGAACCGATGGACTGAAACAGCGTTGGTTACAGTACAAAAGGACAGGAATCAAAAAGGTAGAACAAATAAACCTACTGGAAGGTTAACGTGGGGGTGAAAATGTAATATCAGTGCCCAGAGAAAGAGAAGCAAATCCACCACACCATGTAGACTGGGCTAGGGCTACAGAATGTAACGACTGGTCTTGAAATGCTGAACATTTATTTTAGGACTGTGTCAGGCTATGTACTTAATTTAGTTAATTTTCCTCTGTCTTGGCACAATTTTGCTTTCAACACTTTTTCTGTTTTTACTGTTAAACATTTAGTTTTATTTTTAATTTATTCATTTGTTAACTAGGCAAGGAAATGGACGTCTTGACTAAGTTTCATTCCCAATCCAGGCCACAGATCCAAGAGTAAATACAATATATAGGATCAGTTCAGAGAAGCCAGTCGAACACTGCATTTTGGGAGTGAGAAGAATCTTGCATGCCTAGCAAAAACTTGAACAAACCAAGAAACTTAGCAGTGTGGAGGGTGTGAAGTTCACTCCTTGAATTATGTTATGCACCTTGTTCACTAATAAGAATCGAACTGTAAAATATGTGCTGCAATATAATAAAACAGAAAATAGTAGGTAGTCCACAGCTGAGTTAAAAATTGAATATCCTTTACTGAAACACACAAACAAGCGATCCTAGTTGAGTATAATGAAAAGCATCCAAAACCTTCATTATTTATATATAATCAGGTTATTTGGAGCAAGGGAGTGGTTACAGAGGGTGGTTCTGTTAAGAGCAATAACAGGATTAAACTCATTCCTTTAACCAAGTCCCCCTTCCCCGTAACTCCATAATGTAAATGGGTCTACTTTATTTAAATGAAAACGTGTTACGTCGAGCACCACTCCATCGACATATACATCAAACCGCAAAATAATCGAACACATGAAACTGTGAAACTCAAAATACTGAATTGTCATACTTGGCCAACCCCACCGCCCAAAACATACTACCCACCCAAACAAAATAAATAAACCACAAACATACACCAACCAAAACCCTACTTCTAACCTTACACTAAACCCCACATACACCAATATCTATGCACTATCCTTAACCCCTCCCTAACCCTAAGGTCTGTAACTACCGCACACTTACCTTAAGGAGCTATACCCAAACAAAATAAATAAACCACACACATACACTAACCAAACCCCTACCTCAAACCCTACACTAAACATTAAATACATTACCCATCTTACATTACCTATCTATGCACTTACCTTAACCCGCACCTTAATCCAAATCCTAATGTCCGTAACTATCGCACACTTACCTTATGGATCTGTAGCTCAGATGGGCCAACCAAAACACTTCGACATTTCGAATTTCGTGGTTTTGTGTGTTCATTGGATTCGTGGTTCGCTGATTATGTGCCGATAAACTCGCATTCGACATACAGCGGTTTTGATAGAATAAAGTAGACCCATGTAAACTGGGACTGTGTTACATTAGAACGGAAACTAAAAAGCTAGAGACAAATTAAAATATATAAGAACAGCTTATTAACACTTTATATATCAACCCTTATATACACTTATATGGACTTGTTAACAAATATATACTTATATGGACTTGTTAATTTATATAGTCTCAGTTTACACTACTGGAGTCCTGTACAATCATGGTAATAGCTTCCAATTTCCTATCCACTGGTCTGTTGATGCTGGGATTCCAGTAGTGTGGCTTCATTTTGAGTTTGTCATTGTACAGGATTCCTATAAACAATTCTGCATAGACAGTGGTGTTCTCAGGGTTTGGGGGGGCTTGGAATTTTGCCAAGGTGTCACCTAATAATTGGAAGTTTGCCTTAGATTTATTCCTAAAAGTACCAGAGTTTGCTGGAGTCCCATATTTTATTTTTACTTCAAAGGTGACAGCTTTGTGGTCTGACATAACTAGTGAGGAAATTACACGGGGGGAGGGGGGATGCAGCATGCTCCCATGTTTCTGAGGACCAGATCAAGGATGTGTGTGCCCCTACTGGGCATACATACTATCTCGTACAGGGTGTTTGTGTTAACAAAATCCAGGAATCTCTGGATCTGCATGTTTGTGGTTGTGTGTGACTCCCAGTTTATAGTGGGACAGTTAAAGTCGCTCATGAATATGGGGTTGGATTGAATGGGGAGTGTCTCCAGTACATTTAAGTAAGAGCTTTGGGTTACCTAAGTCATAGACAGGGCATGTAGCTTGTAAGGATGTGGTATGGTACTGTGCCTATGGTAATTTGGATGTGGAGAATCCCAAGCATCAGTCAGATTGAGGAGTTTTGACGTGTGCTTGTTTTTGATGAAAATTGAAACACCTCCAGATTTTGTTCCTTCCTATCCAGTATCCGTTCTAAATGTGTAGAAGACATTATAGCCCTGCACTGCTGGGGTGCTGTCTGTGGTTCTAAAACATGTCTCAGTAAGATTCAAAGAAACTTTATTGTTATTTAGGACCACACAGGTGCAGCCTAAACGAAATTACAAATATCAGCTCACGAGAGAAATGCAGTGCAAATAGTGCAGATACAGCGGTATCAAAGAATAACATAAGAAAGAAAATAACAACACTCATGACATGCAAGAGGTAGTTCACATTACATAAACACATTCAATACCCATTATCCAGTGATAAATAATAAATACATACCTACCACCAAACCCCGTCACCGTTAAGATAGAGAATAAATAGACACTAGTGAATAGCAGCTGTTTAGTTACCATATTGCACTTGTTAACCTTAGACGGGACTCAGTATAGCCATCATATTGCATAATAGTAATACTGGTGGTAATTGTTCAGAGCAGCAGGATTTAATGAAAAAGAGGCTTCAGCCTCTGCACAGACATCTGCATACTCCCGGGTGAGGAGGGCTTACAGGGAGTAGAGTTTCTTGTTTAGACTATTGGCATCCAACAATAACACCTTCAGATATTCACAGGTTGGTTTTGTTATGCTGGAATGTTTAGCAGGTTGGCAATGCCTGAAAAATGCACTCTTCTGGTGATTAAGATTTTAGCCAATATTTGAAAGCTCAGAGGGGAGAGGTGCAGACCATCTCTGTCAAAGCAACATGATATGCCAACCATATCCTCCCAGGCTGATAAATATTGTACATTCTTCAAATGACACCAAAATCTAAGCCAATTATTAAAGTCAATTATTTTCTGTTTATATTGTGGCATCATCCTTGGAGAAGGTAGAATGCTGTTCACTGCTAGGCTCATACCATCTTGGGACACATATTCCAAGAGGTGCATCATGCCTCTCTTCATATAGTCCAAGGAGGTATGTCTCGGGTCATTTGCATTCATGTGAACTATGACGGAGTCATACCGGTACTTTTACTTCAATGACCTGAGGGCATGTCTGACCGAGTGGATCCTGGTCTCTAATAGGCAACTGACTGTGACTCTCTCTTTACTCATTCTTGTGAGTGGAACATGTGTGTGTCTCACAACAGAATCTCCTATGGCTATGTGGTGGTATGCCTTATGGACTTAGAAGCTGACTCACCGTGAGATGTGTCTTTATGTACTGTGATGGATGTTCTTTTGGCAGAGGGTCTTTGAGGTTGCTGAGGATACTCATTGTGTGCGCAACACCTGGCAGGTCTTTGTGGTTTAGAAAGATTATATTCAAGAGCCTCTGCATATGTGGGTGTGTGTGTCTGCTCCGTACAATGTGTAGTGGGCGTGTTTCTGATATCCTGTTTGGTAGACATTGTGTAACTGTTTGTTACATATTACATCAGTTTAAGAATTAGGTGCCTGTCAAGTAAACATGAGACAATTGCTACATCACCTCAGAATGTCCATATCAACTAAGTTGGCTACAGAGATACCAAGAAAGTGCATGTCTATTTTTACAGATCCTTATTATGTGACCTACAAGAGGATGGTATAAGAAAGGTTTACAGCTGACTAACTTGGTTGCTGTAATAGTATAGACTACAACCACAGACTAAACCTGTGGGGGGAGAGAGCTCCTCAATGAGCAAACTAGAAATTTCAGAGGTTCTGTTCCAGGTTCTTACCTGTATTATACAAGGCATTGCTAACTGCGGCTGGATGATGAATAGCATTGTGTGGAACATGACGACTTTCTGCAGGCACAGAAAGTCTCAAAACAAATAAATTAACCATGTGGCTAATCAGAAACACACACATTGTGGTTTCAAATAGTGATTCCCAGCTCAGAAGAGACCTAGCTGCTCTCTACTGTCACTAGGGAGCGAACAAAAACCTTCTTAATGTAAAATCGCTATAAGAGGTTACCCAGAGTGCAGTAAATAACAAAGTTAAAACAATAAACCAAGCAGAAGTAAGGAAACTCACAGGCAAAAAATCAAAAGCACTTTTAAATAGATATAAGTGCAAGAATTCAGCAAATAATACACCGATTTAAAAACGGCATAGATGTATTCCAGAATAAAGTGTAATACAGCAATGTGGGCCAAATACTTAGCTCTAGGTGGATCTGGATTCAGTACACCAATCAAATGCAGCTGTAAATGCAACAGTACTAAAATGCACTTTAAAGTGCAAAAACAAATGCACATATAGAATATTGACTTTTATATATGCTGAGACTGAGTGCAATTTAGCTTTGTAAAACACTTATCTATTACCATTTCCAAGCATAGCCTAGGATAACATATCAATACAATTAAGAAAGAATTTGAAAGAAATAGTAAACCAAGTTAGTGAAAACACAACAGAAAATACTGCCTGTCAAATTATTATGTGATATGTATACCTCACTGGCTGTGGTAGGCTTCGCATTCTGGGGGCAGTATATATGCGGGACTACGCACAATCTCATGCACCTCACTGCCAGGTGTGGCAGAAGGAAGAGCTAACAGGGCACATCAGCACATGGGTGTAGGTGTGAGGTAAATGCTGGTGATGCTCAGTGACCATTCAGTGACCATGCTACCTAACATGAACTGAGAAACCTGCTAGTGAAATGCATATGAGCATTGTTAATAACTGATTGCATGACTGGATGGCATCTAAGGTTTGCATGGGGTTATTTGGGACAATGTTTCTACGTCATCTCACAGTGCCTCACTGTATTTCTCATGGTCAGCTAGAAAATAAAAGAAATGTCTAGCTCTAATAAGAAAAAACAAGACTAAATCAATGCTTATGATTTTTTAAAACATAATTTACACGCATTTATTCATGTTTGTTAGTTATCGTTGGAATATCAGCTGTATCACAGCCATTGTTTAAAAAACAAATAAAATATTGCTTATTATATCTTAATATTCTATGCTACATTTACCTATCAGGATCATCTCTAGTTCTTATTATATTTTAATTTGCTTTACCCCAAACTTATAATGGTGGGAACTGCCATTTTGACATACTTTAATTTTTTCAAACATTTATCTTGCTCCCTCAGTGCAGTTTGTGTCACCATAATATGACAGCTCGGATATTATTAATGAAGTCGTTTACTATAATTATAATGACAATGCTGTGAGAAGATGACAACTTAGTCCATCTTTGCAAACAGTTCTGTGGTTTCCTTTTCATTGAATTGCTCTGACTGGTACTAATATTAGGATGCTAAAAACCTTTCATGGTGAATTTACATTTTCTTCAATAAAACAGGTAAACTGTAGAGTTTTTTTAAGTGTTCAAAGTTGTAGACCAAGCCAATTTCCAGATACTCCTATGAGAGGTTCATGGTACTAGGCTGCTGGTTTGCAACCACTATAAATGAAAACAGATGGTCCAATGTTGTCTTTTCCATCGGGATTCAACCTGTGGGTTATTGCATTTGACTCAGATCTGAGGCCAGCCACATTCCATAGACTTCAGCCCATCGAGGTTTGCTTCCTCTACCCATAATCCCTCACCCCTCAAGACTGCCTCAGTTCTCGGTTGCCACCATTCCTGGATAGCATATGGTTGAGTGCTCTGGATTAGGTGTATCCTAGCTTTTTGCGGTGTTTTTTCATCTACCCTGTTTGTGTCTGTGTTAGTGTTTTCTGGATAGTGTTTCAGATGTAGTTTTAGATCTGTTGATTAAGTTTGTTAGTGTTTTAGGTTGGGTTCTGCTGGTAGTGGGTTTTTCTTGCCTTTGTGCCCAGCTGTAAATTACATTTTTCAGTTAGGGTGTTGCTTATCTGTAAGTTATATTTTCACTTAGGGTGTGTTTTGTTAGTAGTTTTTACTCTGTTTTTTTTTTGTTTGTTTGTTTTTTTTATTCCTTAGTGTTGTTGTGGTTTTGATCATGGATAAGGGCTTTAAGAAGTGTTTAGACTGTGGGGTTGAGCTTCCCTCCCAAGATGCACATGACCTACATGTTTATTGTTTAGAGGCTGCACACTTGGACTCCCCTTGTTGGACTGCAAGCCATTCATCTCACATGCCATGAATGAGAGGATAGCCAAGCTGGTTCTTAAAGAGACTCTTCTAGCTGGCAAGTCCTCTTCAGCCTCCTCCAGCAATGGAGGTAAATCAGACTGGGGTCATCAGAGTTCCAAGTACCCCAAGGCTGCCAAGGAGGACAAAAAATGCTCAGCTTCCTCTCCTGCTTCTTCTGCTCCATCAGAAAAGAAGGTCCCAAGAACGTCAGATTCCCCAATAGCTTCAGCATCATTGCCGTCCCTGACCCATCAGAGCTGGTCACCTTCAGCACTGGTTATGGGGAAGACTCTGTCTCCCACCATCAGTGTTCTGAGTCCATTCCTATTGAAGGGTGCTCCATCAGGTAGAACCTTTTCACCTTTTTCTCCATCTACCTTGCAGGTATCCTCATCTGAGTCCACCCCTCATCTCCACCCCCGGATCCAAGCTTCCCCAGTTTGGATCCTGTTGCTGGAGCAGCACCAGTCCTGTAAGTGGGTCTCTAAGCCTCCTTTGGTGGCATTTTCAGTTTGGTCATCCGTCTCAGTTGGGAGTTTAGGACCTGTCAAGTTGGAAGGGTTGATGTGATCCTTTCTTCAATTAGGACTCACTCCTTCTGATTTGTGCTGTAGACCTAAAGCTTTGGCTTCATTACAGTGGTTCCCTCCCTTGGGTCTATTGGTTCCGATGGTGTCAGAGCCAGTTGCCTTCCCTTCCTTTGGGTCAGATCCGATGGCTTAGCTGATATCAATGCTAACCCCCTACCATCATCTCCTTGGCTCCGGCAACATCAGAGCCAAGTGATCTCCAGAGCTGGGATATTAAAGCAGGAGTATCAGGGTCAGGTTTGACAATGCCTGTTTTGGGTCCTCTCTCCTGCTTGGGGCTTCTGCCCTGTATAGTTCAGCTCTGGTCTCACTATCAGGGCAGGCTAAGGTGGTTGCTGGGTTCAGTGCATCCTCTGGGTCTTGGGATCCTAGGACCAATGGCTCTGGTAGGGCTGCATCGGCTTCTGCCTTTGACAATGGATGTTCTCCTGTCAGGAGAAGAAGTGGTCAGGTTCAGCCAATGTCCCTCCTCTTCATCATCTGCTCCTATGGACATGATTCAACCTGTTTCGAGACAGCTCACCCCAGGTGGTCTCCAGTCTGCCCTTCCTTTAGGGCCCTAACCTTCTGCTAATTCCCTAACAGATTTCACAGCATGTGAGGTTTTGTGCAAGAGGAAGCACTTGGACTCCAAAGAAGAGACCCTTCCCGAGGATACCAACCTCAAAGAAAGAGGGAGATCCCCAAAATCTCCTCACAAGGATGCCTGTTTTGGTTACCTTGTGGAGCAGCTTGGGGGAATGGACCACCAAAGCTCTTTCTCCTAAGGAGTCAGTTCTTCTGGAGGCTTTCGGGGTGGGCCCATCCATATCTTGGTTGTTCCCCCTCTGGACGCTTCTATTGACCTGGTATCTCAGAGGGCATGGAAGAAGACTGATACAATGGAATTGATCCCCAAAAAGCCAGATAAGATTCTCATCCCCCCACCAAGGACCAGCAACACTGGAGTAAGGGTCTGCCTATTGGTGCTATAATGGTATCAGCATAACTAAAAGGGGATCTTGGAAGAAAGCTGCTCGATTCATCCCCCATATAGGGAATCTTGACTGTTGAACCAACTGGGGAAGCATTCTTACACCTCATCCACCTTTGCACTGAGAGCTTTGTGCTATTTAGCCCACTTGAATAGACTTCAACTGGATATTGTCTCAGAAGGGTCAAAGGTTATTAAGGCTTAGCAGACTATGGAGTCTCAGAAGACTTTGGAGACTCAGATGACCACTTTACAGTCCATTGCCCATGTGTCCATGTATCGACTGTCTAATGCAGCTGATGACATGCCCCAAGCTGTTGGCACTAGCATTGCCATGTATCACCACACTTGGATGAGGTTGTGTAACACTGCGGACTGCTTCAAGGCTTCTTTAATTAACATTCCCTATGACAGCTCCTGTCTTTTTGGGCCCAGGGTTAAAGTCACATTGACCAGAAGTGAGCAAGAGGGGAAGATGTGGTCTGCCATGAGAATGTATTTTGCTACCTCTCAACAGACCTTTTCTAGGAAGCAGAAGGGGAGGGTGTCCTGTTTTCAGGCTTGCACAGCAGTCATTCCAGGAAGCTCCTTCTGAGGGTTCCACCCATGGCAGATGTGGTAACCACAATGCAAGCCATTCATGTGGCAGGGGTGGTCTGCAAAATAAGGATTTCAGGTATTTCCTTATCTGGATGATTGGCCCCTCACTGCTTCCACAAGGGCATCATTGATCAGAGCCAGGGACACCTTACTCCATCTATGCAGTTCCATGGGAATCACAGTCAGCTATCAGAGATCCTGTCTTCTTCCTGCATAGGCAGTAGAGTTTATAGGCTGCCACTTGTACACAGCTTCTCAGATCACAAGGCTACCCATCTCCAAAGTATCAGCCCTGTGGGCTCTTCCTCTTTTGTTACTCTGATACCCAACCCCCCCGGCTCATCTGGTCCTCTGGCTCTTGGGGCACATTGGAGCTGCCATTTGCTTGGTTGCCTTTATGAGGTACTACATGGGGGTTCTGCGGTCTTATCTGACACACCCAATGGATTTCCCAGTTGCATTGACACAGGTCTGTTGGAATCAAATTGGGTGTTGGCCTTGGTGTCCACTGGGAGACTGTTCATTCTTTGCCCTCCTCTGGGCATGGTCATTATAGATGCCTCTTTTCTAGGCTGGGTGGGGGGCATTTTGAAGGGATGACGGTCTTGGGATCTGGTCCAATACTGAAGTCAGTCTTCACATCACTGTCTTGGAGATGAGGGAGGTCTTCCTTTTACTGCAGGCTTTTTAATATGTTCTCCGCACAGGATGTGATTTCAGTTCAGACCACATGTCTGAGGTATGGTATTTGAATAAACGGGGGGGATCCCTTTCATATCTTCTTTGTCGAGAGGCTATGATAGTTTGGCAATGGGCAATTTCATCGCAGCTGTTTCTGTTTGCAATGCACATCCTGGGGGAGGTACAACATATTAGCAGACAATTTGAGCAGGAACATTCTTTTTCCTCATGAGTGGTCCATGAATCGAGAGCAGCTGCTTGGATTTTTCAGTGCTGGGCACTCTGTGTTGTGATTTGTTTGGATGTCCTTACAACACCAATTGCAGCAGCTATTATATTCACCCAGGGATGCTCTTCTATATGCTTCACCCCAAGGTTTCCTTTACACCTATCCTCAACTCTGCTGATGCTAACGTTTCTTCAGAAGGGAGCCCATTGCAGAGTGATTGTAATCCTCATTGCCCACTTTTGACCCCATCAGGTGTGGTTCCCCTTCCTTTGGCCTCCTTGGGACTTGGATCCAATTTTGGATCTGATTTCTCACTCAGTGGGCTTGAACCTACCCAACCTTCAGATCATAATGTTGACAGCATGGTTCCTGCAATTCCCTCAACCTGAAATCCCAAGCTTTCTAACAGAGTGATGCACATTTTGTCTTCCTCTCAGAAGCTGTCTACACATAAGATGTTACTAGTAAGTGGAAAAATGTTGCTTGTTGGTATTCCTGTAAGGGGATGGGTCCCTTTTTAGCCCCCATAGAGATGTTTTTGACTTTCTGGCAGATGCGTTTCACTTGGTCTCTAGTTATTCTCCTATTAAGGTGCAATTGATAGACATTTACAATTTCCATATTGGTAGGGGCAATATGCCTTTAGCAGCTCTCAAAATGTCCAAGGCTTTCCTCAAGGGTACCTTTTTCTTACGTCCCCTGGTCAGGGACCCTGTCCCTTCATGAGATTTGCCTTTCATGGTTTAGGTGTTGCTCACTCCTCCCTTTGAGATTCCTGTTACGGTTGACTTGAAGTTGTTGTCTTGGAAGTCTTTATTCATGGTGCCATTTACTTCTGCTAAGTGGGTGTAAGAGTTGCAAGGTCTTTCATCAGTACCTCTGTAGTTGGTTTTTCACAAAGACAGGGTTTCCCTGTGCAAAAAACCCTCTTTTCTTCCTATGGTGGCTACAGAGAACAATTTGAACCACTTCATTCATTTACCTCTGTTTTTCCTTAGTTTTCCAACAAAAGGGAATACTTGCTGAATCATCTCAACATTCAGCCAGTTGAGGTTTTATTTGATGTTTCTTTTTCAAAAGCTTGGTTGGGCATGCCAGTATCTAAAGTTACTCTCTCCAAGTGGCTGTCTGATTATATTGCTTTTAAGTATAGTCTGAAAGGAAATCTCTTGCAGAGTAAACCAAGAGAACATTCAACTAGAGCTATGAATACTGCTACAGCAATTTTCAACAGAGCTGCATTGCATCAGATTTGTAGAGCTGCTATTCTTGGAGGGTCCTCACACCTTTTTGTCCAGGATGTTCAGTTTAGGTCCAGGGCTTCCTTTGGTTCCACCATATTGCGCAATATCCTTTCATGAGAGCTACCCGGGGGTTTACGTGGCTGTGGGCTCGGTCCCAGAGGTTGAATCCAGAGAGAAAAGACATCATTAGATATGAAAATTATATACATACCATAATAGTAGATCCATGTTGCTTCTCTCTGTCTGGTCCAACCTTCCTTCCCTCCAACCCCCACCTTTTTGGCAAGCTTCTTGACCACAGAAATACCAAGTTGGAATACCTTTCCTCTTCCCTTCTGTGTTGGGGTCCTTCATATATTCTATCTGTGGAGTTTAAAAATTGTCAGTTTGGGGTAGTATGGAGCAAACTTGACCTGCTGATGTAATCCTGAGGAGTGAGGGATAGTGAGTAGAGCAGGTGGAGATAGATGGGCTGATGTCTATAGAATATGGTTGGCCTCAAATCCTAGTCGGATCCAGGTTGAACCAGATGGAGAGAGACAATATGGATTTATTGTCATGGTAAGTACGTAACTATTCTTTCATCATTCACACTGTGCCTGGATAAACCCACACTGGCAGCTTTTCAGAGGATAGAATTCCCTCCTCTGATACCCTCGAGCAAGGTATTGGCTAAGCCCCTCCCATTAGGGGTAGCCTAATCCTTGTCACAGGAAGTCAGTTCAGTTTTGAGCTGTAGGAATTACACAGTTGAATTTCCACAGCAGCCTGCATTGGTGGAACTTCCCTTCCCCTTTATTATTATATACCTTTGATTTATTTCTGTTTTATTTAATATATATATATATATATATATATATATATATATATATATATATATATATATGGGTCCCATTTAGATGATCATAGTTTCAGAACTTCGAATCTTATATGGCCAGGACCATATGATCGAAGTTTCAAAACGTCATTCATCTAAATGGTGATCTCCATACAGGGCAGAATGGGATATTTTCCCTTTTCCTTGCTGTAGTGGGATCCTGGAGGTGGTATATTTAAAAAGTGGGGGATGTAGGGGGGCAGGGGGCTTGTCCCCTGCACAAACGTTTAGGAATTTTTTGTTGTTGTTTGTTTTGTCTTTTTTTTTAGATGATCAAACTTTTGAAACTTTGATCAGCTAAATGGGACTTATATATATATATATATATATATATATATATATATATATATATATATATATATTTATTTTTATTTATTTAACATTATATTTTTATTTATTTATATATATATATAGATAGATATATAAAAAAACAAAAAAAAAAACAACGCTGTTATCTTAGCCAGGACTCAATGAAGTAACTCCAAGATCATATGATCAAAGAAACAAAACAAATCATGCATCACAGGGACAAATCCTGGAAGCTTTACCAGAAAAATAAAACATCTTCTACAATGCTCCAATACACCCAACTCCGCAACCAAGTAAAAAAACTAATCACCTTGGACAAAAAAAAACTACTACAATAAGCTTCAGTCCAACAATAATAAGAACCCAAAACAATTCTGGAAATCAGTTAATTCCCTACTCCATCCAGGGTCCAGGAATAATCCCTGCCCTGACCCTAGTATAACTGACATGGAACTGAGCTCTCACTTCAACACATTCTTTACAGAATCCATAACTAAGCTAACCAAAACTTTCCCAAACAATAATCCACCCCTCTCTTTCCTCAACATCCAACAACCCTAATAACTGTCCTCTTAATTTCCAGCTCAAACCTGTTTCAACCATTTTTATAAAAAGGCTCTTATCCAAACTAAAGCTTTGCTCTAATGCCCCTGGCAACATACCCTCATCCTTCCTCAAATGTGCTGCCGAAGGTATTGCCCTCCCAATCTGTATCCTAATTAACAGATCCTTAAAAGAGTCATATGTACCCAAACTTTGGCGATCTGCCTTCATTCTACCTCTTTACGAAGGAGGCAAAAACACCAATATTTCCAATATCTGCCCCATTGCCCTACTCTTGTCAATATCTAAAATTCTAGAAAAATGTGTCCACCACCAATTTATGCCTTTCTTAACTCAAAACCACCTCCTAACACCCACCCAACACGGCTTCCGCCCTTGCCACAGCACCATTACTGCCTTACTATCCTTCTTAGAAACAGTCAATCGAGCCCGAGATTCTGGACTACTAGTATCCATAGTACTGCTAGATCTTTCTAAAGCTTTTGACACCATCTCCCATAAACACCTTCTCTTTCATCTCGCCAACCTTCATCTCTCCACTAATACTCTATCCTGGTTCTCCAGCTACCTATCAGACAGATCTCAAGCTGTCAGATGGAAGAACTCTACCTCCTCCTTCTTGCCAACACCCACCGGCGTTCCCCAGGGGTCCATCTTCAGACCCATGCTTTTCAACATCTTCATTAATAACCTTCACACTGTCATCTCTGACACAACAGTTATCCAATATGCCGATGACTCAACTTTAGTCTGTGCCACCTCAAACCTTCCTGAACTACTGATTAAAACCCAAATAGCATTTTCTACCACTGAGAACTGGATGCACCAAAACCATCTCTCTCTCAACTCTAATAAATCTAAAATACTTCTTTTCCCTCCCTCCAGGGCTTTCTCTTTTGACAAAAATGCTTTCAAAGTCCTAAGCCAAAGCAACACTGCCATAGAAGTAGTCCCTTCTGCAAAACTCCTTGGCATTACCATAGACGAACACTTTAAATTCGATATCCACATACAACAAAACATAAAGAAAACCCACCAAAAGTTAGGTATGCTCTACAGGAATAACCACTTTCTCTCCAACTCCTCTAGACATACCTTAGCAACTACCTACGTACCTCCTTCCTTCTTTACTATATGGAGCCCCTCTTCTAACCAACCTGTCTTCTTCCAACACCTCAAAACTTGAAATTTGTTATAATAAGATCTCTAAATTTGCAACTAAATCCAAAACCTCTACTCACCACTGCCTTACCCTACAATCTCTGAACTGGCTAGAACTCTCTAACCACCTAGACTATCTCCAACTAACCACCGCTCACAAACTAATATTCTACCCAGATAAATGCCCAGCCTTAACAAACATCCTTCCCCCATACATCCCAAACAGACCTCTGAGATCTGAACACCAAAATTGAATCTCTATCCACAAACCCAAACGTCCTGCTGGCCAGCTCCTTCTCTCTTTCCCTCTCTAGGTAAGAGATGGAACTCTCTCCCTCCTTCATAGGACTACACCAAACTCAGAATCCTTCAAGACCCAACTTTTCTCATACCTGTCTTCCAAACGGAAATGTTCCTGCTTTCACCCTACGTAAATTCAATTGAATTACCCCATTGAGCCCTCTTTACTCCTCCACGCTACCCTCAAGCTATTATTTTCTATTCTCCTAAAACAGACTTAAGCTGACATTCACAGATTAAGTAATTTCTCTCTCTTGACTCCAAGTATGTAAATATTGTAAATATCAAGAAACTCCAGACCTTTATATTACAGACAGCTGAAACTTGCTGCACTGAATGGAAATACCTGTAAACTGTATCCTCTATTATCTTTAATTATGTCTTATGATGTACATTTTATGTATTTGCATTTCCTGACTGTACAAATTTTATACATGTATTTCACTTTAGCATTATGTAACCATTGCTTATGGAGCTTTTCTCCCCGGGCCTCCACTGAAAATGGGCAAGTTCTGGCCCAGTGGACTTCCCCGGTAATCAAACTGAAAATAAATAAAATAAATAAAGTTAAAAAACAAATTCCTTTATTGTAAAAACTGTTAAAACTTGAGAGATTAGTGCTTTCGGATCTAAAAGACCCTTCTTCAGATCTAATTAAAAGTTTCTCAGTGAAAATCTTTAAAGCAGGCTGTAGCCAATAGGTTTCCATCTTTTCCATCACACCCTCTTCCAAAGATCTGTGGCTCTCCTATGATGCCGACCAATTAGATATGTCTTCTCAGCCTACGCCCCTTTAGGGCTGGTTTTATTATATGTTCCTAAGCACCCTGGAGAATAGTAGGATCCAACCTAACACTCTCATACTGGGTGACTTAACTACCCCTCCATTAACTGGAAAAACTACTCCTGTACCAATACACTTGCTCAACTGGAATTCATTAATTCCAATGCCCTGGACCAGCTCATTCTTACCCCCACTAGAGGTAGCAACATCCTTGACCTGGTCATTACTAACATGGGTGACAACTGCTCTACACCAATGGTCAACTCCTCCCTGGTTAGATCCGGCCACAAGCTAATCACCTTGGATATCCACATCCCCCCCCCCCCACACACACAAAGGTAACCACCATGAAAAACTTCTCCAAAACTAACTTTGGGCTCCTAAAACAGATGTGGCTAACTTCATGGCACCCGTGCAAATGGAGAATAGTTGCATGACCACCAAATCATACACCAATGCACTGTACGAATACGTACACAAATGCATGGATCTCACCATACCCAATAGAACCAAGACGCTCTCCTCAAAAAAAAAAAAAGAAGCCAATCTGGTGGTCCCCTGCCATAAACAAACTACAATAGAAGGAGAAAACTGATGTGGAATAAGGTGAAGTTCCAAGACTGGAAAAACTCCCTTATCAACCTCAACAAAAGGTTGAGATCCCTCATCAAATTCTCTAAAGCTAGCTATGAAAACAGAATTGCAGCAGATAGTAAAGACAACCACAAGGCCTTCTATAATTATGTAAAGAATGTCCACAGCAATACCCAGATTTTCTCTGAGTTACTGCACAATGATACCTCCTATACCGAGCCAACAGATATTGCCAATGTACTGGCCGACAGTTTCAGTGCCAACTTTAACCCTACCCCCAAAGGACCAATCACAATACCAGTAGATTGCCAGGCACCCAGTGTTACTGCTACACAGGTTAAACCAGCACTGGCCAAGGCCAAGAATACAGCTTCTATGGGACCTGGCAATATCCTCGGCTGTGTTCTACATGAACTACAGAGTGAACTGGCACCTCACCTGTGTGCCCTGTTCAATCACAGCCTCACCTCAGGCTTTGTCCCTACTGAATGGCACACTGCTACAGTCTTCCCTCTCCACAAAGGAGGAGCGACTACAGACCCTGGGAACTATCGCCCCATTAGCCTGACGAGTCTCATATGCAAAGCTATGGAACGCATGAACCTGGACCTAATAAACAAGGATATGGGGAATCTCCAAATTCTGGATCCCACACAGTTTGGTTTTCTGAAGGGTAGATCATGCCTGCTCAACTTGGTCGACTTCTTTGAGTCAGTCACCAGAGCTGTGGATGAAGGCAAGTGGTTCATACAGCCTACCTTGATCTGGCCAAGGCCTTTGATACCATTCAGGAATCATAGAAAAACACACTAAGCTAGGCATAAACCCCTATATTACTAGGTGGGTTGGAAACTGGCTCACAGATAGAGTCAGCTACTTTCACACTGTGGGCTCTAAGTCAGATTGTTGACCAGTCATGAGTAGAGTCCAACAGGGTTCGGTCCTGGGTCCTCTCCTGTTTGGTATCTATTTTTCTGAAGTCCAGGCCAACACGAAGGTACTCTGGCTGACAAAGTTCACAGATGATTGCAAGTTAGGAGCTATTATTAATTCCTCAAGTGATATTGACATCCTACAGAAAAGCCAAAAAATGTGTCATCATCCCTCTTGGGAAAAACCCGGTTCCCATGAATTACCACATTGATGGTAGCCCACTGAACACAGAAGGTGTTATAAGAGATCTAGGAACACAGGTTGACAGCAATCTCTTTTTTGACCACCACATTGCCACTGTGCTCAGAAAGTCCTTCTTTGTGGCACATCTCATTGCTAAGGGTTTTGCATCCAGGAAGAAAGTGGTCATTGTCTCTCTCTACTCTTCCCTCATTAGGTCAATCATAGAGTATAATGCCCTATTTGGCATGTACCTCACTAGACACCTGCAACAATTGGAGAGGCCGCAAAAGTACCTCACAAAGAGGATCCTAGGCCTTAAACACTTGTCCTATATGGACAGACTCAAAAAACTCCAACTATTCTCTGTCTCATATCGCCTACTTAGAGGTGATGTCTGCTTGACTTACAAAGCTATGTCTGACTCAGCTCTGTTAGAAATGCTGCATCTAAAGAAATCCCAATCACTCTGCACCACATGCTCCAGAGACCACAACCTGATTACCACAATCAACAAAACATGCTGGAGGGACAGGTTCATAAACCAGAGACTGACTATGCTATGGAATAACCTTCACATACATGTCAAACAGAGCACCTCACTGGCCTTCTTCAAGAGGAATCTTGAGTGGATGGGAAACATAAATTCACCCTGGGGATCTCTCCAGTGGCTCTACTCGACAGAGGCACAAGGAACTAAGGTCGGGTGGCACGATGCCAGGGTAATCCTATGGGCTAGGCTTGTAAAGGCTCCAGGGCCATTAGCCTAGTACACACCTATGAACCTTTGATAATTGCTATTCAACCCTGGAGGTCTGTGAGCTTGGAGTTCACCTATCCAATACATTTCTTGCAGTTCCACCCTGTTGTTTAGATCTCCCCCTCTTATTGTGTTTTCAACCAGTTGTAACACCTGAAAAGATTAACAGTGCCCTTCATTATCTTGTATATGTCTAAATATGGGATTTTTATGATCCTTTAACCTAATGTCACTGAGGTGTTTTGACAGTCTCTCTTTCAATTGTCTGGTGGTCTTTCCCACATAGGCACTATTGCAGCATTCACAAGTGGATAGGTACACTATATTCTTTGTCGTGCAGTCCACATAGAAGTTACTATGATAAGTTTTTTTCATTAGTTGGATTGGTGTAACTCTCTCTTTTGTTGATTTGCTTACACATAGTGTATCTCCAACAGGGAAAAGTTCCTTTTCTGTTTGAACAACTCACTTTAGACCGAACTGGATTTCTATCACATAAATGCTGTTTTAAGTTCGTATTGTTTTTAAAAGCAAATTTCGGTGTCTTTCCAACTATTTGTTTAATTTCATCACACAATGTCAGGATCTTCCAGTTGTTCTTTACAATATTATATGTATTACTGTTGTCTTTTGAGTAGGTCAGAGTCATTCTTAGATCTTTTTTCTTCCTACTTTTTTCTACCATGGAATTATCAGTGGAATTAGCTTCAGTTTCTTCACTTCCTCTTAATAAATAAGGGTTCCCTTCTTTGTCCCCTTTCTTCTTAGCCAGGTCACATGCCCTATTCACTTCTCTAATTATATAATTTGTTTTTTTCGGCGCTCCCATTTCGAGTCAAGAAACCATGGAAAAAGGGAGACCAAAAATCCGTAGGCAGAGGGAGAAAAAGAAGAAGGCTGTATATGGAAGAACAACAAGCACAGCGGTGGATACGACATCTGTTTTCAATCTTTCAAACTTAACGCTAACTGAAGCACATATGAGCATTTTAAATAAAGGCCTGAAGTTTGTCCAAGTTCAGGGCTTACAATTAAATTATATTAATTAAAAATGCTGGGTAGAGACATAATGTTAAAACAAATGTATAAAAACGGAGAAATGACCAAGAAGGATCTCTTTAAAAAACCTAGTACATTTATACCACAAAACAATGCAACAGTTGATACATTTATTAAAGTATGTGAATATGATATTTTTAAATATCTAATGACTGGACAAAGTAAATACTTCAATGTCAGTAAAGAAGAAATGTTGTTGTTGTGTCTTTTGGCTTTTCCCGGTTAGGGGTCGCCACAGCGGAACTCCGGTCCGCTAATGATTGGCAGTAGATTTTTACGTGCCAAGTTGCCGTTCAGTAAAGAAGAAATGTTAGCCTTAAAACAAATGGAGATGGATCCAGACCTTATAGTGATGCCGGCTGATAAGGGAGGAGGAGTTGTTCTAATGAACTATGGAGACTACAGAGAAAGAATCTTGAAGTTACTACAAGATGAAATGGCATACAAACTCATAACAAAAGGACAAATGGAACAAGTAACCACAAAGATTCGGTTGTCACTTTGTGACTTAAATGAACAGAATTTAAAAAAAAAGAGTTGCATGAATATTTACTGGTAGTAAATCCAGTCATTCCTTCCTTTAAGGGTCTCCCAAAAGTTCATAAAGATCCTAATGACCCCCCCCCAGTGCGACTTATTATACCAGGTGCAGGCTGGGTCTCCGAACCAGCATTGATATATATTGAAAAGCAATTGAAAAGGGTACTACTCAAATCACCAGTGGTCTTAAAAGATGCCCAACATTTTATAAGTATGTTGAATCGACCTGTAACTACTAAAGAAGAAGACAAAAGATATCTGATGGTGACAACGGAAATAAAGAATTTATTTACATCCGTACCCCGCGACTTAGAGATTATCTCAGAAAAGTCAATGACTTTGACGAGAAAAATACTGAGCTTATTTGTCAGCTCATGGAAGCCATCTTACTAAGTAATGTCTTCTTATATGACGAGAACTTATACTTACAACAGTGTGGAGTAGCCATGGGGACACCATGTGCCAACAGCTATGTGAGCATTGTGTTGGCACACTGGGAGTAAGAAAAATTACTTAACAACAATCCCTTCATAGCTTACTTAAGACTATATCAAAGGTTCGTGAATGACATCTATATCCTATGTGATAGTGATGATGAGAAGTTACGGGTGTTTCATGGATATTTAGAAGAGACAACGGATTTTCTAAGCTATTCTATGGAACATAATATATCCACCAATTGCTTATTGGACATTTGTGTTGTTCAAGATGATCAAGGAAATATGGACACCACCTTGTTCAGAAAAGATTGTTGGAAAAATAACATCTTATCAAAATCAAGCATGCATCCCAAACACACCCATCAGAACATCTTAAAGGGACAGTTCCTAAGAATGTCT
Organism: Protopterus annectens; assembly: GCF_019279795.1. NCBI lineage: Eukaryota > Metazoa > Chordata > Ceratodontiformes > Protopteridae > Protopterus > Protopterus annectens. The sequence continues at coordinate 1,814,884,711 of NC_056744.1, forward strand.
AGATTACATTCCAAGGAAACAGACTTTGAAAAACAATGCTCGACATGTGCCAGCAATTTGAAGTACGTGGATATAATGATAGAGAAGTCAATAGGGCATGTGACCTGGACATGTGCCAACAATTTCAAGTACATGGATATAATGATAGAGAAGTCAATAGGGCATGTGACCTGGACATGTGCCAACAATTTCAAGTACATGGATATAATGATAGAGAAGTCAATAGGGCATGTGACCTGGACATGTGCCAACAATTTCAAGTACGTGGATATAATGATAGAGAAGTCAATAGGGCATGTGACCTGGACATGTGCCAACAATTTCAAGTACATGGATATAATGATAGAGAAGTCAATAGGGCATGTGACCGTCACCTGGACATGTGCCAACAATTTCAAGTACGTGGATATAATGATAGAGAAGTCAATAGGGCATGTGACCTGGCTAGGAAGAAAGGGGACAAAGCAGGGAACCCTTATTTATTAAAAGGAAGTGAAGGAACTGAAGCTAATCTGACCGATAATTCCATGGTAGAAAAAAGTAGGAAGAAAAAAGATCTAAGGATGACTGACCTACTCAAAAGACAACAGTAATACATATAATATTATAAAGAACAACTGACATTGTGTGATGAAATTAAACAAATAGTCGGAGAGACAACAACATTTGCTTTTAGAAACAATAAGAACTTAAAACAGCGTTTATGTGATAGAAATCCAGTTAGGGCTAACGTGAGTTCAAACAGAAAAGGAACTTTTCCCTGGCGGAGATACACTATGTGTAAGCAAATCAGCAAAAGAGAGAGTTACACCAATCCAACTAATGAAAAAAATTATCATTGTAACATCTATGTGGACTGCACGACAAAGAATATAGTGTACCTACAAAAATAAATATAAAGATATATGTATATATTTTATTCATAATAAAAGGCAAACCATTTTCACCTTTCCAAAGATTTCAGCTTTAAAATGCACTTAATGGAACAATGTTCATTAAGTCCTGGTGGAACATAAGCATTAGTTTTCGTTTGCCATGTTAACTCACATTCCTCTAATTTGAGTCCCCAAGGACCTCCCCTAATGTTTTTACTTATTTGATGTATGACTATAAACTGAAACGTATGTAAAGGATTTTCTGTTATTTGTTTAGCCAATGCATTGGTACTCATTTTGTTACTTATATAATACTGATTTTCATAGATCCTCTGTTTGAGCATCCGCTCAGTTTTTCCTACGTAAAAACCTTGGCACTGTTGGCATGAGGCAAGATATACCACATCTATTATTTTACAGTTAAATTTCCCTTTTACAGGGTATGTCTTATTACGTATGCCAAAGCTGTTCCCTACTTTAATATACTGACATTGGTGGCATCTAACATATTTTTTCATTCCCCAGTTTGTTTTGGGTCTTACAATATTATCCTCCAGGAGACTCTTAAGATTGGGGCCCCTTCTATATATAATATGGGGTCTTTCTCCCAACCTTTTGCTCATGTTACTGTCTTTGACTATAAGTGCCCAGTTTTTGATTATAATATATTAATGTCACTTGCATCCACAGAGAAAGTGGTAAGGAAACTTAATTTGGGGTCGTAATTTATAGTTGAATTATTAGGAGGGCTATTGTGTATAGTTGAACCTTGTTTGGCTTCCATATGGCCCTTCCAAAGAATTGGTTTAAAATGGCCATTACTCCTTTCCCTACAGACTTCATTAAATAGTTGTTTGTATAGTCGCGCAGGGATAGCCTCTTTTTGTAAATATATTTTTCAAATTCTCACATTCCAGAAGAAAATCTATCTCAGATGAAACCATTCTAGCAGCTCTGACTAGTTGTCCCTTTATTGCCGCTCTCTTCTGATATTATGGGTGGCTGCTACTACAATGTAAGAAGCCGCTGGAGTAAGTGGGCTTTCTAGAGATAGTGGTCCTATACCACTTGTTAATTCTATCCTTAGATAGCTGAACATCTAAAAAATTAATAGATTATGTCTCAAACTGGTGGGTAAATTGCAAAAAATTAGTTAGTCCTGTAATATCATTAAGAAAAACATCCGCCATGTCAGATGTACCCTTCCAAATGAAAAACATATCATCTTGATAATGGGTATACCAATGACATTCTCCTTAAAGGTGGCGTTGTGAAAGAGAAGCTCTCTTTCCCAATATGCCATAACACAATTTGCAAAGCTTCCCCCTCAAGGGGAGCCCATGGCCACCCCTGTTTTCTGTAGGAAGAATTGGTTATCAGGTACCATGTAGTTGTTTGTCAATACTAACCCAAGAAGAGTTTCAATTAGATTTATTTCTCTATGGTCAATTCCTTTTAATACTAAGAATTCATGCATCCATTCTAAGCCTAGATCCTGGGGTATGACATTGTATAGGTCTTTTATATCAACTGTTAAAAAACTGTAGTCGTCATTGAATTACAATAGATTTACATTTTCTAAAAAACTCCAGGAATCATGGCAAATTTGGGATTCATTTTTTATTAAAGTTTTTAATTTATTGTCTACTAACTTAGCAGATGCATATGTAATAGATTTTTGCTCATTGACTATTGGTCGAAAGGGTGGATAACTAAGGTCCTTATGTATTTTAGAAGAGCCAAATATAACAGGTGTCACTGGTGCTGGCATACTTCGATAGTGATACGTGTCAATATTAACACTATTTTTCCAAAAAGAAGTAAGTCAGAGTTTCCTCACCCTTTTTATATGCACAATTCACTTCATTCATGCTTACTCTGGCATAATTATCACTTTCTAAAATAGAAAACATTCTTTCTACATATTCTGCCTCATCCATAAACACAAGCCCGCCTCCCTTATCAGGCTTCATGACTCTCGCATTATATATTGTTAACAAATTCAAAAGTTCTCTCTCATTTGTGGATATATTTCTATTAGTGTTATTGTGCTGCATTTTGTTAAGGGCAGCCCTAATATCCATATTGACCTGGCTACATTAATTGCACTATTTAATAGTTCTTTGTTCAGGTGTCACTGTATATCCTGAACATATATTTATGACTTTTGTTACACTTTGTAGTTAGGTATGTGTTTTAGGTGGGATTCTGACCAGACTATTGTAGTTCTAATGTGACTTTGTACCATCTTTCAATAGCAATTTCCCACAACAACGTTCTTTCTTTTTTGTAACCACTCGATTCTTTGATGTGATTTATTTATATATGTATTCAGTGCTCAAGTTGAGTAACTTTTGTACATACTGATTTTTGTTTGTTACTGCTCATTCCTTAGTCTGAAACATGTAGTAATATATAGATGTGATTTGCATTACCATATATACTTTATATATTTTTATATTTGTTTTATATTTAGTATTTATTTATAATGACATCTTAGCGATGCTTTTAATCTTTTTAATGGTTCTGAAGTTTTGTTGATTTTGTTTTAAATTCATTCATAGATTCATCTCACTAGTTGTTAAGACACTATACCTTCAACTAATTGAAGCACAGAACTGTAACCTAGCAACGGCACCTTTTTGGCGCCAAAACCAGTATTTAAACCTTGTTTTTTGTCAGAATCTGTTTGTCTGAAGAAGTCCCACTATTAGTGGGACGAAAAGTGCTTCACAGTATTGGTTCAATAAAGCTTTTGGAGAAATCTTTTTTACTACTTGATTCATATGGATATTTTGTTGCATAGGACCTCTTTGTGGACATTTATTTAGCATCTAACATAACTGATTTTATCCTGGATTCTGTCTACAGCAGCCATTTGAGTGTGGAGAATTTACAAGTGTGGACTATACAAGAATTCCCTTGGCGTTCACAAGTACAGGGTAATTTTGTCTTCTGATTTTTGTTTTCACGAGTTTGTCTATAATACCAGAATGGGGAATGGTGTTGAAAGCCTTTGCGAGGTCTAGGTAGGCTGTGTGGACCTCCTTACCCTCATCTAATGCCTTTGTAACTGTCTCAAAGAAGTCCACCAGGTTTAGGAGGCATGAACTGCCCTTAACAAAGCCAAACTGCGTGGGGTCCAAAGTTTGGAGGTTCCCAATGTCTCTGTTAATGAGTTCCATGATGATGCGCTCCATAGCCTTGCAGACCAGGCTAGTCAGGCTTATAGAGTGATAGTTCCTGGGGTCCTTTGTGGCGCCACCTTTGTGGAGTAGGATAACTGTTGCTGTGCGCCACTCTGTGGGTACGTAGCCTATAGAGAGGCTGAGTTTGAACAGTGTGTTTAGGTGAGGGGTAGTTAATTTTGGAGGTCTTGTAAGACACAGCCTGGGACACCGTCCGGTCCCATTGAGGCTGTGTTTTTGGCTTTGGATAGGGCTGTTTTAACTTGTGTGTTGGTGATTGCCGGGGCCTTACATTCTTCTGGTATGGTTATGGGCCCTTTAGGGGGTGAGAGGGGTATGAAGTTTGCACTGAACCTGTCTGCCAAAATGTTGGCAATATCAGTCGGTTCAGTGTATTTTGTGCCATTCTGTACCAACTCAGAGCAAATCTGAGAGTTTCCACTTAGGTTCTTGACATAGCTAAAGAACACTTTGTGGTTATCTTTGGAGTCCTTGGCAATTTTTCTTTTGAAGCTAGCCTTGGATGATTTAATGAAGGATCATAATTTCTTGCTGATACTGATCAGGGATGTCTTTCCTTCTAGGGATTTTGCTCATATCTGTACTAGTTTCCTCCTTCTATTGTAGAGTCTGTTTATGACAGGGGTCCACCAGACTGGTTTCCTTTTCTTGGAGGAGTGAGTCTTGGTTTTACTTGGGATAGCACAATCCATGTATTCTTGCAGATGATCATAGAGTGCTTTTGTATAGGTTTCAGCAGCTTGGACAGCATTGTCCATTGGCGTGGGGGCTGTGAACCTTTCCACCTCGGACTTAAGCGATGTAAAGTTTGCTTTTGAAAAGTTTTTCACGGTGGTTTCCTTGATTGGGGTTAGGGGCGGAATGTGAATATCCAGAGTGATTAGTCTATGGTCTGATCTAACCAGCGAGGGGTTGACGTCAGGTGTGGAACACCGGTTGCCCATGTTGGTGATGACCAGGTCCAATATGTTGTTCCCTCTGGTGGGGGTGTTGACCAGTTGATCAGGGCATTTGAGTTTATAAATTCTAGGAAGCGTTGGGCAAGGGAGTTAGTACTTGAGTAGTTCTCCCAGTTAATGTTTGGGTAGTTGAAATCACCCAGTATTAGGGTGTTTGGTAGGACCTTCATATTTCCCAGTGTCTCCAGAAATACGGAATGGGGGTCCTGGGTCATGGTGGGTGATCTGTAGCAAGCTACAATTTGGATTGCAGTTTTGCCCATTGTTAGTTGCATTTGGATGATCTCTGATGCATCGTGCTGAGCCACTAACCTGGAGGTGTGAGTATCCTTGATGAATATGGATACACCCCCGCCTTTTGTGTTTCGGTCCGGGTTCTGTGGCTGAAAGGTATGGTATGAGTTATAGCCTGGTAGTGTTGGGGTGCTCTCTGGAGTCTTAAACCAGGTTTCTGTTACTGCACAGATATTGATGTTTTCCATACTGAGGAGTGCCTCGAGTGCGTGCATTTTGAGGTTTAGACTTCTGGCGTTGAGTAGCATTACCCTCAGTTTTTGGTTACTTGTGCTATTTATGGTGGTGGGTTTGTCTTTTGAACCTTGCCTAAAAAAGGCACTATGGGGGAGGCAAGAGCCTTTGCCAGTATTCAAAAGCCTAAGGGTGATAGGTGCAAGCCATCTCTTGTGAAGCAACGTGGCTTGTCGAGCATGTCATCCCAGGCAGACAGATACTGGATCCTCTTTGAATGACGTCAGAAACTTAGCCAATTTTTGACGGTGATCATTTTTTCTTTAAACTGTGGTATCATTCTTGGTGAGGGCAGGATGCTACTCAGGGTCAGGGTTATACCGGCCTGGGCTATATGATCAGAGAGCTCTTCCATATCTCTTTTCATGTAGTCCAGGGAGGTACATCTCAGGTCATTCACATCAACATGGACAAAGACAGAGTCATATTTGTACTTGTTCTGGAGTGACCTGAGTGCTTGTGTTATGTGGCAGATCCTGGCACCCGACAGGCAGCTAGCTGTAACCTTCTCCTTGTCCAGCCTAGTTAGTGGGACATTAGTGTGCCTGACTATAGAGTCGCCTATTACTAGTATGTTGGGTATGTTATTTTGCGTTAAGGGCTGTGATTGCATGGCATACTGATTATGTGAAGTATGTGTTTCATGGTTGGTGATGGGTTGTGGAGGTTGCTTGGAGTTTTGCTTTGGAGGTCTCTGTTGCTTTTGCAGATTTTTATTTAGAGCCTCCGAGTATGTTTTAATGTATTTATGTGTTTTATTTGCCTGTGTTGGTTTGTTAGGTCTATGTGAGACTGGTGGTGTGTTGCAAGTACTACCCTTCTCCTCTTGAAAGTCAGTTACATTCTGGGGTTGAGAGAGCTTTGCCTCCAGTCTGGCTGTATAATTGCATCTCTCACATATATTAGTGTTTGGTGGTAGTAGGAAAGGGTTGTTTGTGTACATGAAGCAGTTGTAACATTGCCTCAAAATGCCCAGATTCACCAGTTGGACTGGAGAGTACACCGGAAACTGCCCTTTGGACATGCCTGAATAGGTAGCATGAGCTGTTTTTCTGATTGACTGGTGTGGACGAATAGAGAGCCTTGTCCTTCCGGACATTATAAGGGGGACTAGTGCTAGGGGTATTTAGTGCTTGTTATGAGTTTTAAGCAAGTGCTGGGCTGTAAAATGAATGGTTTGAGTGCTAAAGTTGAAGGTTTGTCTAATTCCAAGGGAAAAACTGAAGAGTAGACTTTGTGGAGTAGGGAATAGTTTAACCCTAGCTAACTGGTGCTTCCAGGCGTGCAAAACCACACAAATGCGTTCTTTTATATAAGAAAGATTAAAGAACTAGAAATGACCCCAAAATGGCCAATAAAACTACAGTTTCTGTGCGGAAACCACTCCTCTAACATGAGTTGGTTCAGCAATATCTATATTTATGGGAACAGGATAAAATGAAGTACTTAGGAGTAGGGTTTAAAAATGATTCTGTTATGGGAGATGAGGATATATGAGAAGATACTAAACAATAGATAATACAAAAACTGAGAAATTAGATGCTCTATTTTATGGATATTGATAGCAAGATACAAGCAGTGAAAATGCTTTTAGTCCATTTAGTTTTATAAAAAGAGAAAAAAACTAAGGTTACAACCATCTAAAACACTACTCTTTGATAACCAACAAAGCTTTCGAGCCTACATAGACTCTTCCTCAGTGTTAAGCAAGATACTAATTCCATTACATACATTTATATAAACCCCATCCTATAAAAACACACAGATAAGTATCTCATGACATAAAACATCATAGGACATAAAAAAGAAACTGAAGCAACAGCAATTAATGATAAATGATATAAAATAGTAAATATATAACGGTAAATATAATATATACACATATATAATCTATTACATCTTTAAAGACATGCAAACATTATTAGAATAACCACTTAAATTGTTTCAAAATGTTACAAAATTATTAATTAACATAGCTATGTTTGTCTTTTAACAAGGGCTTTAGACTATTTTTTGTATTTAAACCTGGTGGTTGATCCACTCTAAAAACGTTTATCCACTTATATTCCATAATCTCTGTTTTATTTTTTAAATCTCATCCTCTATTAGCAGAACATAACTTCTGCAGGACCTTAAATTTAAAAGAATGACCATCACCCAGTTGTAATATACATTTAGAAAGAGCATTAGTATAGCAATAACCCACGCCTGGGTGTGGGTAATGCTGGATTTACCCACGGTTGGCGTGGTTTGGTCCTGAGGAAGCCGAGGACCAAACAAAGCCAACCGTGGGTAAATTTAGCATTACCCACACCCAGAAGTGAGTTATTGCTATTATATGACATTATTTAAGAAAAGAAACTATTACTTTTCTTAAATAATGGCATAGTATAATGCCTGTTTACTGCCCTTCCGCAGATGTCTGGCATCCGCGGCAGTTCTGATGTACTGCGCACCTGCGCAGTACATCAGAGCTGTGGGCAAAAGCAACGGAGAAAGCAAGATCTCCGTTGCTTTTTTATTTAGCTATGTTAAATAGGTTTAACATAGCGAGACAGTTTTAAAATAAGCAGCGGAGATGTCCGTTGCTTATTTTAAAACTGTCTCGCTATGTTAAACCCATTTAACATAGCGAAACAGTAAAAAGCAACGGAGATCTTGCTTTCGCTGTTGCTTTTTTTAAAACCTGTCTCGCTTTGTTAAATGGGTTTAGCATGCGAGACAGCTTTAAAATAAGCAACGGAGATCTCCGTTGCTTATTTTAAAGCTGTCTCGCTATGTTAAACCCATTTAACATAGCGAGACAGTGTTTTAAAAGTAGAGTTATACTAATGGAAAAAAGTCCGGGCGACCGGAACTTTTTCCATTAGTATAACTCGATTTACAATGTGCACGCTGGCCAATCAGCGTGCACGTTTTGGGGGGGGGGTCATGGTATAATATCAATCTTTCTACGAATATCAGAAAAGTGAGATGCAATTCTGTCTTTCAATTTATGGTTTGTTTTGCCTATGTAAAAACAACTACATGTTTTCGCAATTTGCAAAATAAATCACATTTTCTGTTATGCAGGTGGCAAAAGTAGTAAACATAAAAATCCTATTAGATACAGGGTCTAAAACTTCTCTTTCTAAATTAATATATTTACAAAAATTGCAATTTTAACAGGTAACAGTGGACCAACTACTAACTAAAGGAGTCTTTATTTTTTGCTTACAATCTTTGTAACATAAAAACTGCTGAAGACACTTTTCTTTCTTATATATGAAGCAAGTTTTTCACGCACTATGCTTTCATTTTCATTATCAGATTCTAGAATAGTCCAGTACCTTTCTATTATATTTTATTTATTTTATTTAAGTTTGATGACAGGGGAAGGCCACTGGGCCAAGGAGAGCCCATTTTCAGTGGAGGCCTGGGGAGAAAAGCTCCACAATAATTGCAAGTTACATTTTACATGTTACAAAAGGACATAGTTCATACAGCTAATTAAACATTTACAGATAAGCTCCATGATATTTGCAATTGGTTTGTCACAATGTTACAAAAATGAAGACATAATTCAATACAGAAATTCCAACATTTACACAAAGTGAATATTTTTGTTATAAACTCAATTGTAGGTTTAACATTTCAAAATATATAGCTACTAGCCATTAGTAGGTTAGGAAACTATTATGCATGGAGAGGGTAATAGTATAATTGAGATTGGAGAGTATAGTACAATAGCTATTAGAGAGAAAATTAGTTTTTGGTAGGGGAGGGATTGTTTTTGGTGGGATGAAGTAATAGTAGAGGTAGTTGGATGAGTCAGTTCAAGGTGGAATGGGGGGGCTAAGTTGGTGCGTGGCAAGGGCATTCCCATATGGAAGAAGGATGAGAGAGTAGCTGAGATTTGAAATTTGTATGGTTAGGTAGGTTGCGTGGGTGTGTGGGGAGAGAGTTCACTAAGGAGTGGGGCAGCAGTAGATGGCCAGGAGGGTATGCAGGTTTGTGGACCTGAAGGAGATTTTGCTTTTTAGATCTGAGTCAGTGGTTGGGAATGTAAGGTTTTAAGGAAGTAGCAAGAGCTGGGCAGGTGTCAGGTTTAAAGATGAGCTTGTGGGCAATAGTGAGTTGTAGGTAACTGAGGTAGTTGGGTAGTTCAAGCCAGTTGAGGGTGAGGAGGGAGTGGCAGTGGTGGGATGAGTTTTTTGAATTGGTTGCAAATTTGGAGATCTTGTGGTAGCAGGATTCAAGTTTGGACTGAAAGCCAAGATGGAAATTGGTGAAAAGAGTGCACCATACATAAGGGAGGGGAGTAGGAAGGTGGATTCAAGAGTTTTACAGGCAGAGGGGCTTAGGATGTGGTTGTACCTGTAGAGGAGACCTAACTTTTGGTGGGTTTTCTTGATTGCAGAGTGGATGTGGGTGTCAAATTTTAGATCTTCGTCAATAATGATGCCAAGAAGTTTGGTGTTGGGAACAATTTCAGGGAGGGTGTTGTTTTGGCTCTGTATGGTGAATGTGGATTTGTCAATGGAGTTTTTGGTAGGGGAAAAAACATTAGTTTGGTTTTATTTGCATTTAGTGCCATATGGTTAGACTGCATCCAGGTTTCTGTTTTGGGGAAGGTTAGTTGGGTTTTTTCTAGGAGCTCGGAGGGGGAGAAGGCTTAGCAGATGATTGTTGAGTCATCTGCATATTGGATGATAGATGAGTCTGGGATGGATTGGTGAAAGTTGTTAATGAATAGGTTGAAGAGAAGAGGGCCAAGAACACGACCTTGTGGGCCACCTGTGGGTGTGGTAAGGAAGGGGGAGGTTGAAGTTTTCCACTGGACAGCTTGTTGGCGGTTGGACAAGTAGCTGGAAAACCAGCCAATAGTGGTGGGAGAGAGTTGTAGGGTGGAGAGTTGGGATATAAGTAGGGTGTGTGAGATGGTGTCAAAGGCCTTTGACAGATCTAGGAATAGTGTGGATTCGAACTTGCCTGATTCAAGTTCGAGGTTTATGGTTTCAAGAAAGGAAAGAAGGGCAGTCACGGTGCTGTGGCCAGGACAGAAACCGTGTTGGGTAGGGGAGAGGAGATTGTTTAGTGTTAGGTGTGCCATGAGTTGTGCTTGTATTGTTTTCTCTAGTATTTTAGAAAGAGGGGAAAGGATGGCAATAGGCCTGAAGTTGGTGGTATCAGTATTTTTGCCACCTTTGTGGAGGGGGATGATGTAAGCATGGCGCCAGATAGAAGGGACGTATGATTCTTGTATGGATCTATTTATAAGAATAGAGATGGGCTAGGCAATATAGTTATAGCTATAGATTTGATTTGAGGAGTAAGTCGATTATATTTTATAACATAGCTTACAAACCAGTCCTTACCATCAATATTTCTATTAACCAATTCATTACCAAATCGATAAGGTTATCCTGATCTTTCTCCTTCTGCTTTAACAAAATGCATTCCTTCTTCAATCATATTAGGGTTATAACCTAAGTAAAGAATTCAGCAGCCATATTATTTAATTCCTGAAAAAAACATGAAACCAGGAATTAAATAATATGGCTACTGACTTCTTTACTTTAATTGTACCTGTTGTCCCGTCAATAGTATATGATGAATATGTATTCATTACATAATTATTTGGAGTATGTTCATTATTGACTTTGTTGTAATCAGTTGAAACTCAGCCCATCTGGAACTGAAGCCCTAGCTGCATACCTCTTAACCTCTTAGCACAAGAATTCTAGACCAAGTCAAATGTTTATGGGGATACAAAGGCCCTGATTTTCTTTTATTTATTTATTTTATTTTATTTTACATTTGTTTACCGAGAAAGTCCTATTGGACAGTTTTTCCATTTTCAGTGGAGGCCCAGAGATAAAAGCTCCAGTATAACTACAAATAGTATAAAACATCAATATACAAAACAGTTTTATGGAAAATAGCTCAGTTTAAGGCAGTAGAAGACCCCACAGACCAGTCATAGCTATACACATTGTAGATTGAGAGCATAACTTAATACAGTCAAAAATAATTGTCATATCCTATAACTTCTCAACTTAGCACAATAACAGAAATCGCTGTATATATGTAGCATGGAATGCCATTTCATGAAGGAAAACAGAGAAGGGTGGTGTGCTTAATCACATTGTTAACATAAGTACAGTGGCAAACAATTAGGTGAAAAGATAGACTAGGCTAGGCTGGATTTCTGAATGAAGAAACTTGAAATCAGTCGTAAATTCAGGGTGGCAAAGGCCCTGATCATTGACAGATTTTAAATATTGTTTACTGTGTTTTGACTGGGGAAAAGTTAATTTTAGTTGCTTTTTTTGTCGACTTACACTGCTTATTATCCCTGGGAAAGAAGCACCATTCACGTCTTGACCGTGGAACAAACTATCAGTTTCTTGGTCGGTCTTTCTTACAGACAAAAAAGAATAAGTTAAGTAAACAGACTTTCCACCACAGCAGGCTTATAGTTTCATAGGTAAGCACTAGGGTAGCTGTCCTTGTAGGCCATTTTAAGCCTAGCTAATTTCCCTTTCAAAGGTGAGAATGGATCCCTGCTTTTTATGTCTGTGAGGTAAATATCTTAACCAGTATGCCAACTTTCCTCACACTAAATACCAACTGCCCCTGCTCCTCAGGCTAGGAATTTGCCTCAGCCACAGGTGGGTGACTCTGCTGTGGCCAAAGCTGGTTCCTCACACCACTCATCTTTTCCCCGATCCCTCTGGTTTTGCCCATGCAGCTGCTGTGGGCCCTGGGTTAACCACATCCTCTGCAGCTGTTTGAGCCCCTCGGTGGGTAAGAGAGAGACATTCTTGCTGGTCTTTGGAGAAGGGACAGAGACGTTTCCCCTCCTATAGAATGTTGTGCTCTTCCCTGGGGAAGCTGCTGCTACTGCTATTAATAAACATATTTTCTTCAACTTTGCTGTCAAAAAGAAACAGAAAACTAAACAGATAGCTTTAGTTTACTGGGACTAGCTCAGGATCTTGTACAGGATACTGACCCTTTTTATAAGTGGTTTCTGTTAAAAGTCATTCCTTTTTTTCCTGAAGAGATTAAAGATTCTGAGTCTGTAGAGGAATTTAATTGGACATATGCAGGATTTTTCTCCTCGGATTTCTGATTCATACTTAGTGGATAGCATACTGTCTGAATCTTCCTGTGAGAGATTCTCTTTCTCTGTGTTATTACAACTGGAATTCCCAGGGCCTTCACCCATCCCCCCAGTGATGACAGCTTTGGAGATTGTATTTTTCACAGTATGTGGTCTCCATGGCAGCCAGCCTGCTCCACCTAAGAAAACAGAATCTAAAAAGTTTCTCAGTCTTTCAAATTTCATTACTCTCATCCTAGAGCTGACCCATCAGCTATAGCTTTAGTCAATCCATCTGTTGCCAAGCATTTTATTAACTCCAGTCCTTCACCTTCTGACAAGGATGGCAAAACAATTGATAATCTTGGGGAAAGTATATGTTTCTGCAAATTTAATTTCTAGAATTTTGAATTGTCAGGCTCATATGTTAAAGTTTAATGTTCATCATCTTGCTCACTGCTGCAGTAGCTGTAGCTATATGGGTTATATCCTGCCAAGAGTATAACAGATGGCCAGCTTCTAAAGCTTCAGGGCACCTTCCACATGCTCATATCAATAGGCAGCTTGAGCTGAGCTGCCTAAAACACAGGTTATAGCGCCAAGCCTGTTTTCTGATGCCGAAGAGATTGCTCCTCTGCAGGGTTTTGAGGATCAATGGTCGGCTTTTGTTGTTCCTTGGCTAGGCAGATAAGCTCCCTATGTGGAAAAACCTTCCACATTTACAAAACATATTATTTTAATGTACTTTCCTGCTTATGAAAGTTATTTCTAGTTGTTTGTGTTTTATCAGACTGTCACAAGACTTAACTGCACTTTGAAATTGGATCACAATTTTTTACTGTCTGTTTTAAAAGTAGTTAAATGTTATTGAAAACCTGTCGTTCTCTGGAGAAATTATGTTTATTTTATGTTTTGGTGCTGGCAAAGTGTATTAAAGTGTTTTTTACTGTGTTATTATGGAAAAAACATGATTTTTAACAACCTTAAATTTTTACTGGCTTATGCTGCATGTTTTCCCGGGGAAAGAGGCTCTATATTCTTTGTGACCATGGAACACATTGTTGGTCCCATGGTCAGTCCTTCTTGTCAAAAAAAGGAAGACTTAAATCAACAGCCTTTGCTGCCACAGCAGGCTAGGAATTTGCCTCAGCTGCAGATGGGTGACTCTGCCATGGCCAAAGCTGTTTTTTCAGACAATTCATCTTTTACCCTGGATGTGACATTGGGAAAATACTGCCAGCTATCTGGAATTTTGTAAATAATTCTGTGTCATTTGTAAACATTGATATGATTTACACAGAACTGTATGTTATGTACTGAGCTTCAAAAATGTAACCACAGCATACCCTGCTGGAACATAGAAGATTAACTTACAAAACTTCAAGAAAATCAATTGAAATTAAATGCTTTACAATGTGATATGAAAGTTAGCTTCAATATAGCAAGAAGACAGGATTTCTAGGTCTAAAAGTTTATTTCTATTATCATGAAGAGAAGTAATTACTAAGTTTAAAATGTAAAGTGTTTGATTGCTTTATGACTTCCTAGCAGCTGCACATCTGAGATATATATATTTTTAACACAGAGATGGTAGTTTCTGGTTTAGATTGGGATCTAAAGTCAGGTGACAAAAAGTGATGGCGTACAAGCTAATCCAGAAGTAATGTTTGATATTAATTTATGAAATCTCTGGGAGAGAGACTTTGCATTTTGTATTTTGTCTTGGACCTAGCAAGAACATTCACTCATCATCATCACCATCTGCAGTTGATTAGTTCTGCCTGCTTGTTGTTCTGTAAGTAAGTCTAGGGTACAGTAATTAATTTCTTTTAGAGACAGATAGGACTATAATAAAGACTAGTTTAGATGTTTTCTGTATTTATTTGAGACTGTCCTGCAATGTTGTTTGAAAATATTTCTTGTGATTCTGAACTCTGAAGTAACTGTGCTGGATTAACTGAGTATTGTCTTGTTATTTTATTATTTATTATTAAATATATTTAAACCTATCTTTGTGTCTGATATTTGTGAGACAAATTTAAGCTCTTAGGGTACTTGCATATGTATTTGGTGACACTGTACAGGCCACTTCTAAATAGCCTAATGGTTGGTCAGAACTACCATTTGGATAATAGTAACATTACACAGTAGGATTGGACACCCATTGTAAAGACTTTATAGTAGCTGATAAGTATGGCTTGGTGGTAGTGATAACTACCTTATAGTCTGGGCAGACGTGGGCATAGCTAGTAAACCTGTGCCTGCCTTCCCCAGGAGAGTATGTGTGTTTGTATATAAATCAAATCTGAAAATGTGTGTGTCAGCTACTTGCGCAGGAACACAAAGCACTGGTTAGACAGAGAGGGTGCTAAAGGTCTTGGCTTGACCCCTCAGGTGAGATCTTTACCCTATAGCTGTGCTAGTGGGGAGACTTATTGGAGATCTGGAGAAAGAGGGAGAAATCATCCCCAGACTGACTGTGATCTCTGTGTGCTCTTAAGGGAAATTGCACTTTATTGTGTGTGTACTTGTCATCCTCCTATTGTGTACATCCCTCACTGTTGCCAGTGGTAGGGATTGAGGCTCCTTGTTTACTGGGCCCATGGAGGGGCATAACATATTAACTGGTGGTAGTGGTGGGATATCCACATCACATATTAATTGGTTGACAGTGGTGAGACAGCCGCATCACATATTAATTGGTTTGTAGTGGTGTGGGTATTGAATTCCTGTAGCCTGTTTATAGTGGTCACTGAAGGTGTTTGCACTCTCAATCAGCCACACAGTGAATATTCAGAGTTCATATCACACTTGTTTTATTATTTTGTTAGCTTAGTTAGCTAAGGAGAGCAGGCAAGCATACCAACAGAGGAGTATGGCAAGCTGGCAAAGAGCCAGTTGTGCCAGGCTAAAGGACTGGTGCATGCCAACCTGACTAAAGCAGACAGGATTGTAGCTTTAATCACATCTGTATCACAGGACAGCAACCAGGAGGACAATCAGACTGGCCTTGGAGATGTACAACTCTCAGAAAATGGACAGCTTAACGTTTACACAGAAGACTTAAAAATCCATCTGGAGTTAAAGAGATTTGAGCTGGAGGCCAAGCATTTGCAAATAGAAGCAGCACAGAAAATGTGACATCTGAAGATTGAGGAAAATGAGAAACTGCAATGCCTGGAAGCTGAGGAGAATGAGAGGCAGAGGCGACATGAAAAGGAGATGTTGACTCTTTGCAAGAGTCATGGGGGTAATGGAGAAGGGAGAAACTGAACCCCAGAAGCAACAAAGGTCAGTACATTTCTTCCACAATTTACAGAGGGGGATAACTTTGATAATTTCATTCATATGTTTGAAAGGGTATATATTTATGTATTTATTCCAGTTTGGTGACTAAGGAGGTCCATTGGGCTCGAGAGCACATTTTCAGTGGAGGCCTGGGGAGAAAAGCTCCAGAAAACGAAGTTACATTACATGGAGAATTACAAGAAAAATATTTGCATTGCAATCAACAGGTAGTATAACAATCAACAGGTAGTATAACAATCAACAGGTAGTATTACAGTCAACAGGTAGTATAACAATCAGCACATAGTATAACAATCAGCAGGTAGTATAACAACCAACAGGTAGTATAACAACCAACAGGTTGTATAACAATCAACAGGTAGTATAACAATCAACAGGTAGTATAACAATCAACAGGTAGTATAACAATCAGCAGGTAGTATAACAACCAACAGGTAGTATAACAACCAGCAGGTAGTATAACAATCAACAGGTAGTATAACAATCAGCAGTTAGTATAACAATCAGCAGGTAGTATTACAGTCAACATGTAGTATAACAACCAACAGGTAGTGTAACAATCAACAGGTAGTATAGCAATCAACAGGTAGTATAACAATCAGCAGGTAGTATAACAACCAACAGGTAGTATAACAATCAACAGGTAATATAACAATCAGCAGGTAGGATAACAATCAACAGGTAGTATAACAACCAACAGGTAGTATAACAATCAACAGGTAGTATAACAATCAGCAGGTAGTATAACAATCAACAGGTAGTATAACAACCAACAGGTAGTATAACAACCAACAGGTAGTATAACAATCAACATGTAATATAACAACCAACAGGTAGTATAACAAACAACAGGTAGCATAACAATCAACAGGTAGTATAATAATCAACAGGTAGTATAACAGTCAACAAGTAGTATAACAACCAGCAGGTAGTATAACAACCAACAGGTAGTATAACAATCAACAGGTAGCATAACAACCAACATGTAGTATAACAATCAGCAGGTAGTATAACAATCAACAGGTAGTATAACAACCAACAGGTAGTATAACAATCAACAGGTAGTATAACAACCAACAGGTGGAATAACAATCAACAGGTAGTATAACAACCAACAGGTAGTATAGCAATCAACAGGTAGTATAACAATCAGCAGGTAGTATAACAACCAGCAGGTAGTATAACAATCAGCAGGTAGTATAACAACCAACAGGTAGTATAACAATCAACAGGTAGTATAACAACCAACAGGTAGTATAACAATCAACATGTAGTATAACAATCAACAGGTAGTATAACAACCAACAGGTAGTATAACAACCAACAGGTAGTATAACAATCAACATGTAGTGTAACAATCAACAGGTAGCATACCAATCAACAGGTAGTATAATAATCAACAGGTAGTATAACAACCAACAGGTAGTATAACAACCAACATGTAGTATAACAATCAGCAGGTAGTATAACAATCAACAGGTAGTATAACAACCAACAGGTAGTATAACAATCAGCAGGTAGTATAACAACCAACAGGTAGTATAACAATCGACAGGTAGTATAACAACCTACAGGTAGTATAACAATCAACAGGTAGTATAACAATTAGCAGGTAGTATAACAACCAACAGGTAGTATAACAACCAACAGGTAGTATAACAATCAACAGGTAGTATAACAATCAGCAGGTATTATAACAATCAACAGGTAGTAGAACAACCAACAGGGAGTATAACAATCAGCAGGTAGTATAACAAGCAACAGGTAGTATAACAACCAGCAGGTAGTATAACAATCAGCAGGTAGTATAACAGCCAACTGGTAGTATAACAATCAACAGGTAGTATAACAACCAACAGGTAATATAACAATCAACAGGTAGTATAACAATCAGCAGGTAGTATAACAATCAACAGGTAGTATAACAACCAACAGGTAGTATAACAATCAGCAGGTAGTATAACAACCAACAGGTAGTATAACAATCGGCAGGTAGTATAACAACCTACAGGTAGTATAACAATCAACAGGTAGTATAACAATTAGCAGGTAGTATAACAACCAACAGGTAGTATAACAATCAACAGGTAGTATAACAATCAACAGGTAGTATAACAATCAGCAGGTATTATAACAATCAACAGGTAGTAGAACAACCAACAGGGAGTATAACAATCAGCAGGTAGTATAACAATCAACAGGTAGTATAACAACCAGCAGGTAGTATAACAATCAGCAGGTAGTATAACAGCCAACAGGTAGTATAACAATCAACAGGTAGTATAACAACCAACAGGTAGTATAACAATCAACAGGTAGTATAACAATCAGCAGGTAGTATAACAATCAACAGGTAGTATAACAACCAACAGGTAGTATACCAGAAAGGCTCATCCAGACTCTGCTACACTTTGCTGTGAAGGAAAGGTTAGTTTGCTGTTATTTTTTTGTATTTCTGTATTGCCTTTCTATATTTTGAATACTGTAGTTTGTTTTCTTTACCTTGTGTTTTGCTTGCATTCTGTTTTAACAGCATATTAAAACTTCAAAAGAGACCACAGCTCTCTCTGTTCTGAGTCAGGCAGAAATAAGAACTGATTAATTAAGGACTCATTCATAAGACAGAAGAGGTCACTTAAGGTTAATCACTTGTTAACAGAGGGGGTGGAGCTAGGAACTAAAATTTCTATTTAAGGAGTAAACTAAAACATTTCAGAGCTTTACCAGAAAGGCTCATCCAGACTCTGCTACACTTTGCTGTGAAGGAAAGGTTAGTTTGCTGTTATTTCTTTTGTATTTCTGTATTGCCTTTCTATATTTTGAATACTGTAGTTTGTTTTCTTTACCTTGTGTTTTGCTTGCATTCTGTTTTAACAGCATATTAAAACTTCAAAAGAGACCACAGCTCTCTCTGTTCTGAGTCAGGCAGAATTTTTTCCCTCCCTCACACCCATTTAAGTTGTCTTGTTAAATACCACTGTCTTTCTAGTTTCCCGCCTCTTATGTTAATCTGACCATATATCTCATTTCTCTCTACTTTCACTGGCTTATGTGAGTAATCACAAAACCATCACTTTTGAAATCCCACCCTTCAATTATTTAAATTTATTGGCCATCCTACAGTATTTCATAGTACCAAAATACAAAAGTAACCACCCCTTTCAGTCCATCTTGCTGTTTTAAAAATAGTAACTCTCCACTAAACCTTAACTTTTTAAACAGGTAAAACTCAAGTTACCTACTTTCATATCTAACTTCTCTAGTGCACACTGCAGAGTGCATTCTTTTCAATCTTATCTTTAAGCATCCCTGTTACTAGCACTTTCTCTAATACCTAAAAAGATCATCTCTACTTGACTCCAAGTAGACTTTTCTCTATCTGTTAAACCTAGCACTTGCTCCTACAGTACTTATTACCTTGATACGGCACTCTTATAGATAGCACCCCAAAAGGCAAACCCCATTTCTCGGTCACCCACGTCCCCGGAATCTCTTTTAACGGTTTTGTCTAGTCCTTCTAGCATGTCGAGGGATCAGTTGCTAGTGTCCTCTCCTGCTCAGCTGGTGAACCTGGGAATATTGCGGCAATGTTACAATTGCCTCATGTACACAGACAACCCTCTCCTCCTCCCACAAAACACAAATACATGCGAGAGATGCAACTATATGGCCAAACTGGAGGCTGAGCTCTCTCAACATAGGACTGGCAAGACCAGTCAGGAGGAGAAGGTTACCACACACACTATAGACCCAGTCTCACATAGTACCATCACAACCTCAAATCATACACATAAACACACAAAGACATACTCATGGCTCTGATCAAAAATCTACCAAAACAGCAGAGGCCACCAAAGCAGACACCCAAACAACCACCACCTCAGAACACAACACCTGCAACACATAGACCTCACAGTCAGAGTGTCAAACAGTCACAGCCCTTAAGGCCAAACACAATGCCAGACACACTAGTCATTGGTGACTCCATAGTCAGACACACTGACGTCCCGCTCACCAGACTGAGTAAGGAGAAGGTCACAGTAAGCTGCCTGTCGGGCTAGAATCCGCCACATAACGCAAGCACTCAGGTCTCTCAACAGCAGGTACAAATACGACTCAGTCATTGTCCACGCTGGTGTAAACGACCTGAGACGTACCTCCTTGGACTACATGAAAAGAGACATTGAGGAGCTCTCTGATTATGTAGCCCAGGCAGGTATGACCCTGACCTTGAGCAGTATCCTACCTTCACCAAGAATGATGCCACAATACAGAGATAAGATGATCAGCTTTAACAATTGGCTTAAACTCTGGTGTCATTCAAAGGGGATCCAATGTCTGTCTGCCTGGGATGACATGCTGGACAAGCCACGCTGCTTCGCAAGGACGGCTTGCACCTGTCACCCTGGGATTCGGATATTGGCAAAGGCTCTTGCCACCCCATAGTGCCTTTTTAGGCAAGGCTCAAATTCTAAACCTACCACCCTAGAACACAAAAAGGAAAAAACTAAGGGTAATGCTGCTCAATGCCAGAAGTCTAAATCTCAAAATGCACGCACTCGAGGCCCTTCTCAGTATGGAGAACATCGATGTCTGTGCAGTGACAGAAACCTGGTTCAAGGCTCCTGAGAGCACCCCAGCACTATCAGGTTTTACCTCTTATCATGCGTTCCGGCCCCAAAATCCGGACAATACCAAGAAAGGAGGGGGGGTATCCATATTCATCAAGGACACCCACACCTCAAGACTGGTGGTAACGCACGATGTATCGGAGACCATCCAGGTGCAATTAACCATAGGCAAGACTGCTCTGCAAATTGTAGCATGTTACAGGCCACCCTCACAAACTCAGGAACCTCACATGGCCTTCCTGAAAACACTAGAGGGGATAAATGTATCACCAAACACCATCATACTAGGTGACTTCAATTACCCTAATATAGACTGGGAACACTACTCAAGCCCAAACACCCCAGCCCAAAAGTTCCTGGAATTCATAAACTCAAATGCCATGGAACAACTAGTCACCATCCCCACAAGAGGAGAAAACATACTTGATCTCATCATCACGAACATGGGAGCACAATGTTCAACACCGGAAGTATACCCCTCACTGGTGAGATCAGATCACAAACTAATCTCGCTGGAGGTCCTCATCCCACCCCACCTGAAATAAAAAGACCACAGTAAAGAACTTCTCAAAGCCGACTTCACACTTCTAAAGACTAGTGTGGTTTCCTTTAAGGCCCCGAGCCGGGAAAACAGTACTCAAGCCGCTGAATCACTTACAAATGCCTTCTACCAGCACCTGCAGGACTGCATGGATAAGGCAATCCCAAGCAAAACAAAGACTCTTTGTACCAAAGGCAAGCGTCTAGTCTGGTGGACCCCAGCCATAAACAAACTCTACAACAAAAGGAGGAAGCTACTACAAGATAGAGCAAAATCCTTAAAAGGTAAGACACCCTTGATCACTATAAGTAAAAACTAAGAGCTCTCATAAAATCATCCAAAGCAAATTTTGAGAGAAAAATAGCTAAAGACTCAAAAGACAATCATAAGGCCTTCTTTAGCTATGTTAGAAACCTGGGAGGAAACTCCCAGATATGCTCAGAACTCGTTCAAAATGATGTGAAGATTACTGATCCTACAGACATTGCCAACATACTGGCTGACAGGTTCAGTGCAAACTTCTCCCCTCCCCAAAAGGAGAGATATCTATACCAAGCGATTGCAGCTCCCCAAACATCTCCAACGCCCAAGTGAGAACTGCTCTCTCCAAAGCAAAAAACACAGCATCCATGGGACCTGATGGTGTCCCCGGCTGTGTGCTCCACGAACTCAACGAGGAATTAAACCCACAGCTAGGACAGCTGTTTAATCATAGTCTTACCTCTGGATACGCACCCAGGAGTGGCGCACTGCAACTGTGGTCCCACTTCACAAAGGCGGTGCCTCCACCGACCCTGGAAATTACCGGCCCATTAGCTTGACAAGCCTTATCTGCAAAGCCATGGAGAGGATCATAATGGACCTCATAAATAAAGACATAGGGAATTTGCAGACTTTGGATCCATCCCAGTTTGGCTTTGTCAAAGGCAGATCATGCCTTCTAAACTTGGTTGACCTTTTCGAAACAGTCACCAAAGCCATTGATGAGGGAAAGGCAGTCCATACAGCCTACCTCAATCTGGCGAAGGCCTTCGATACAATACCCCACTCGGGTATCATTGAAAAACTCATCAGCTTAAATGTTAACCCATACATCACAAGATGGGTTGCAAACTGGCTGAGTGACAGAACCCACAGGGTCAGAGTTGCTGGCGCCATGTCAGACTCAAAGCCTGTCACAAGTGGTGTATCACAGGGCTCAGTCCTGGGCCCACTCTTGTTTGGCATCTACTTTTCCAAGTACAAGCAAACACAGGAGGGTTATGGCTGACAAAGTTTGCAGATGACTGCAAACTGGGCCATAGTAGAAAACACATCTAACACAGATATCCTTCAGAAGGGTCTCACAGAAACGGATAACTGGTGCCAGAGCCATGGCCTAAAGTTAAATGCCAAAAAATGCATAGTCATACCCTTCGGGAAAAACAAGGTTACCCCTAGCTACCAAATAGGTGGCAATCCAATGAGCACAGAAGAAGTTATCAGGGACCTGGGGACCCAGGTTGATAGTAGTCTGTCATTCGACACCCATGTAGCTAAAGTAGTTAGGAAGACCTTCTACATTGCCCACCTTATCATGAAGGGATTCTCATCTAGATCAAGGGAGGTCATAGTCTCCCTATACTCATCACTCATCAGACCAATGATTGAGTACAATGCCCCATTCGGAATGTATCTGACCCGACACTTGCAGCAGCTGGAGAGGCCACAAAAGTTCCTCACCAAAAGGATAAAGGGTCTCAAACATCTGTCCTATGCTGCCCGACTGAAAGAACTCCAGCTCTATTCAGTTGCTTACCGCTTGCTCAGAGGTGACCTTTGCCTAACATACAAGGCCATGTCAAACCCAGATTTGATGAATATGCTTCACCTCAAAAATCTAGATCCGTCAGAGCCACAAGGGCGGAGACTTAAACCTCGACACGGCTATTAATAGGACATGCTGGAGGGATAGATTCATCACCCAAAGACTCCCTATGCTGTGGAATAAAATCCCGGTATATGTGAGGCAGAGCACCTCGCTGGCCTTGTTCAAGAGAAATCTTGACCAATGGATGGGAGATCGCAGATATACCCCAGGGATTACCTCAGTGTCACTGCTCGACAGAGGCACAGCAAAATAATGGGTATAGTTCCCCATACTAAAGGGGTGGTGTAAGCCACAAAACTATGGGCTAGGCTTGTAAATGCCCTCGGGCAGATAGCCTAGTATGAACCTATGAACCTATGAACCTATGTAGTATAACAACCAACAGGTAGTATAACAATCAACAGGTAGCATAACAATCAACAGGTAGTATAATAATCAACAGGTAGTATAACAATCAACAGGTAGTATAACAACCAGCAGTTAGTATAACAACCAACAGGTAGTATAACAATCAGAAGGTAGTATAACAATCAACAGGTAGCATAACAATCAACAGGTAGTATAACAATTAGCAGGTAGTATAACAATCAACAGGTAGTATAACAACCAGCAGGTAGTATAACAACCAACAGGTAGTATAACAACCAACAGGTAGTATAACAATCAACAGGTAGTATAACAATCAGTAGGTAGTATAACAATCAGGAGGTAGTATAACAAGCAACAGGTAATATAACAATCAGCAGGTAGTATAACAACCAACAGGTAGTATAACAATCAACAGGTAGAATAACAACCAACAGGTAGTATAACAATCAACAGGTAGTATAACAAACAACAGGTAGTATAACAATCAACAGGTAGTATAACACCCAACAGGTAGTATAACAATCAGCAGGTGGTATAACAACCAACAGGTAGTATAACAATCAACCGGTAGTATTACAGTTGACAGGTAGTATAATAATCAGCAGGTAGTATAACAATCAACAGTTAGTATAACAACCAGCAGGTAGTATAACAATCAACAGGTAGTATAACAATCAGCAGGTAGTATGACAATCAGCAGGTAGTATAACAATCAACAGGTAGTATTACAGTCAACAGGTAGTATAACAATCAACAGGTAGTATAACAACCAACAGGTAGTATGACAATCAACAGATACAGGTAGTATAACAATCAACAGGTAGTATAACAACCAACAGGTGGTATTGCAGTCAACAGGTAGTATAACAACCAACAGGTAGTATAACAATCAGCAGGTAGTATAACAACCAGCAGGTAGTATAACAACCAACAGATAGTATAACAACCAACAGGTAGTATAACAATCAACAGGTAGTATAACAATCAGCAGGTAGTATAACAATCAACTGCTAGTATAACAACCAACAGGTAGTATTACAGTCAACAGGTAGTATAACAACCAACAGGTAGTATAACAATCAGCAGGTAGTATAACAATCAACTGGTAGTATAGCAAACAGCAGGTAGTATAACAATCAGCAGGTAGTATAGCAATCAACAGGTAGTATAACAATCAACAGGTAGTATTACAGTCAACAGGTAGTATAACAACAAACAGGTAGTATAACAATCAGCAGGTAGTATAACAATCAAGAGGTAGTATAACAACCAACAGGTAGTATAACAATCAACAGGTAGTATAACAACCAACAGGTAGTATAACAATCAACAGGTAGTATAACAACCAACAGGTAGTATAACAATCAGCAGGTAGTATAACAACCAACAGGTAGTATAACAGTCAGCAGGTAGTATAACAACCAACAGGTAGTATAACAATCACAGGTAGTATAACAATCAGCAGGTAGCATGACAACCAACAGGTAGTATAACAATCAACAGGTAGTATAGCAATCAGCAGGTAGTATAACAACCAGCAGGTAGTATAACAATCAGCAAGTAGTATAACAATCAACAAGTAGTATAACAATCAACAGGTAGTATAACAATCAGCAGGTAGTATAACAATCAACAGGTAGTATTACAGTCAACAGGTAGTATAACAATCAACAGGTAGTATAACAACCAATAGATAGTATAACAATCAGCAGGTAGTATAACAATCAGCAGGTAGTATAACAATCAACAGGTAATATAACAACCAACAGGTAGTATAACAACCAGCAGGAAGTATAATAATCAACAGGTAGTATAACAACCAACAGGTAGCATAACAATCAACAGGTAGTATAACAAGCAACAGGTAGTATAACAAACAACAGGTAGTATAACAATCAACAAGTAGTATAACAACCAACAGGTAGTATAAAAATCAACAGGTAGTATTACAGTCAACAGGTAGTATAACAATCAACAAGTAGTATAACAACCAGCAGGTAGTATAACAATCAACAGGTAGTATAACAACCAACAGGTAGTATTACAGTCAACAGGTAGTATAACAATCAACAGGTAGTATAACAGTCAGCAGGTAGTATAACAATCAGCAGGTAGTATTACAGTCAACAGGTAGTATAACAATCAGCAGGTAGTATAACAATCAGTAGGTAGTATAACAACCAACAGGTAGTATAACAATCAACAGGTAGTATAACAACCAACAGGTAGTATAACAATCAACAGGTAGTATAACAACCAACAGGTAGTATAACAATCAAAACAAACTATATAAAACAAAACTCTGTAAAAACAAAAAAGCTCCATGAAGCAAGTTCAAACACAGAAATTCTGAAAATAGTGCAACAGTTTAATGAAGCACTTTTCACCACCTTCAATAAGGCAACTTCTTCAGATTACATTTCTAAAAAACAATTTCCATTTAAATAGTGTCAAAAAAATCACATGATTAGACTCAAAGCAATAAGTATTGCTACACAACAAATAGTGCATATAGAAAAACTTTTTGCAAACTTTAAAATACTTTTTAAAAATATCAAAACAAATAATCACCGTACCACTTCAACAATAAATATCATCTCCCAACATTAAAACCATGTTGTGAAAAAAATCTTTTTACTTCTAGAAAAAGCTATATGTATCATTCATATAGTAAACGGAAGTTTTTATCTACTCAAACTTTTTAGTTTAAGCAGACACGCTATGTTGCAAAACTCATTAAGGCCAGGTTCAACAAAGGCATTTAGTCTTATTTGCCATGCTAGTTCACGCTCTTCTAAGAGCAAATTTAGAGGGCTACCACGAATGTCGTGCTGTATTTGATCTATGGCCCTAAAAGTAAATTTATGTCCTTCATTTAACATACTGTGTTTAGCAAGTGCATTGTCCGTTTTGTTTGTACCTATTGCATAAATGTGTTTGTAAATTCTGTCTTGGTTTCACCACTGTTTGTATTTAAGTAACAATACAGGCTGTTTATGTTGGAGATAGCTTTTCCAGGTTTTGTCTCTTTGTAGTATAATTTTTTGGTTTCTTTGGTAAGCCACGGAGCGGTTTTAGCTTTAACTCTTTTTGTTCTTATTGGAGCTAGGGAGTTTAGGATGGTTAAGAATGTAGAGTTGAAATAGTCAACGGCATCATCTAAAGGTAGGATTTTTAGTGGGTTCCAGTTAATGAACTTAAGGGATTCAGGAAAGGTAGAAGGGTTAAAGTTAGTGAGGTTGCGAGTATGTAAGAGTTGGTGGGAATGTGAGAAAGAGGGTGTAGCTCTATGGGTGAAGGCACTGAGGTGGTCTCCTAATGTGTCAGGATTGACACCAGATTTTGATATTTTGTTAGGGTGAGATACCAGGATCCAGTCTAGGATGGAGCCTGGGGGGTTGGTTTTGTTGGTCCTAGTAATGGAGTTAGTGAGTTGAGTGAAATTGAAGAGATTGATTGACATGGTAGGATTAGGGTCGATGATTTTTTGCCAGTCAATATTTGCATCACCCATAATATAGGTTTCAAGTTTAATATTAGAGGAGGTCCAGGAGCGGATGTCTTCCAGGGTATTGGTGCTGTTACCAGGAGGAATATAGAGGGAGATGATGCAGATATTTTTATGGTCGTTTAATTTTAGAAGGCCAGTTACAAGTTCAGCATTATTAAAGGAAGGGATAGGGTTAGGGTAGGGTTCAGCATTATTAAAGGAAGGGGTAGGGTTAATGTAGGGTTCAGCATTATTAAAGGAAGGGATAGGGTTAGGGTAGGGTTCAGCATTACTAAAGGAAGGGGTAGGGTTAGGGTAGGGTTCAGCATTATTAAAGGAAGGGACAGGGTTAGGGTAGGGTTCAGCATTACTAAAGGAAGGGGTAGGGTTAGGGTAGGGTTCAGCATTATTAAAGGAAGGGACAGGGTTAGGGTAGGGTTAGGGTTAGGGTTAGGGTAGGGTTAGGGTAGAGAGTGATGGACAGATGATTGGAGTGGATTATTGCTACACCACCACCTCTTTTACTTAGGCGGTCGGATCGGAGAGATTGATAGCCAGGGGGAAGGAATTCAGAGTCAGTTATGTGTGGTTTTAGCCAGGTTTCAGAGATGCCTACAATGTCAGGTATATTATGATTGAGCCAGGCATAAAAGAAGGTAAGCTTATTTGCTAAGCTTTGGACATTGATGTTGAGGAATTTAAGGTATTTACTGGTGGATTTGTTGTTGGAGATAGGGTTGTTTGTTAGAGAAATGTCTGGTCCTGGGTTGGGATGAATGTCGCCTGCTAATCAGAGGTAAGAGAGAAGGGGAATAAGTTTGTGAGGATTGTGTTTGGTTAGGAATGGATGGTAGGGGGTGGGTTTGGATTTGTAGGATTTAGTAGGGATTCGGAAGAGTTTTACTTTTAAGAGAAGGATGGGGTCAGAGGGAGATAAAGAGGCAGAGATATTGTGGAAGTGATTTGTGAGGTGGGGGTGTGGAGGAGGAGGTATACCCTGGTATAAGAGGAGGCGTGACACACAGAAAGTAGAATGAGGATTAGGATAGATGTCGGGGTAAGGATTATAGTAGGAAAAGGGAGCATGGTACATGAAGTCAGATTAGAAATGAAAAGATATTTAGGTCAGAGACAGTTAGATAGGTCCCTTGTGTGTATGCAACTATCCAAGTAATATAACCCTCTGTCTATAGAAAAATGGATGATGCAGAGAAGCCCAAACCAACTAACACACAGTTTCCAAATGGCAATTATTAAATGAGGGAAAAGCAACGTCCGAGGATAATTGATTTACCAAACATGAGTGTTCCCAACAACAACACTTATATCCTATCATATAAAATCCAGGACACATATATATAGCTTTGATAAAATGGAAAAACAGAGTTGCAGTGTCCTATATAGCAATTCAAAAAGCCGTAGTTGCTGCTGTAGGTTAAGTTGTAATCAGTGTTATATCAGGAATCACAACTTGCATTATACTTTAGTCTGTTTTCAGAGTTCTTTCAACCTGTTGTTATGCTACTATGCAGGGTCCGATCATGGCCAAGCAATAGAAAGCTCACTAAAATATAATATGTTTATCCACCAAGACACAGGTAGTGTCTTAAAGACACTATATACCAAATAACTTAATTATTTCAGCTATAAGGATACATGTATTATTACAGAACGCCAAATGTTCCCAACGAGTGACAAAATGAGCTCATAAATCAAATTTGCGGAGTGCAAAAACAGTTTGTTCAACACTTCACAGTCCCCTACATATCCTCAATATAACCTAACAAGTTGTTGTCAATGCAACGTTCATAAAACATAGTTATATCCATGTATATGCTTATTTATCGTAGAACATATTCGTAAATTCTAAACAAAATGGCGGGTCTAGTCCCATTTAACAAAGTGACAGCAAAAACAATATTTAGATAGCATAACAATAAAATATGACAGACTCAATATATCCCTCAAAAAAATCATGTGTCACCGCATATGTTATAATCAGATAGTCTGTAATAAGCGCCAGTTGTTTAGTTGAATAAGAACATTTTTAGAGTTCACCAAGCACGATGATCAAAAAAAAAAAATGTGTACAGTCCAACGTTTGCTAGTTTCCAAATTTGTGCCCGGTATCTACAAATGGAAAACAACCCACCAGTCACATATTGTCCCAAGCCTTCAGGAATTCAAGCAACTAAAGCCGGCAATAAATGCTAAGATGTCGCCAATATTCAAGAGCCAGTTCTTTTAGTCAGATGAAAAAAAAAAAAAAAGTTTTCAAATTCACTTAGGCATAATATAGTAGAGATGTTGATAAAATCCCAACTCTCACTCATTCGCTGGCCTCCAGACTGGTTTCTGATGTCGTAAACGATGGCCCTGCAGTGATAAGCTATTCCACACGATGTAATTCCAAATAGATAAATCCAACAATAAACACTGAAACGTCGCAGTAGGCTTCAGGTTCAGCAATTCTGTACCATAACCTCCTCCTTCGATAGATAATTTGGCATATATTATAAGAATATTATAAGTTGTCCATAGATTTCTGTGATGTAGTACCAGTATCCCGAACTAGCTTTTTATGTTGAAAAAGGTGGCATATCCATTGAATTCAAAGGCCCAAAAAAGTTGTCTGTTTGCAAACGCTACTGAATGAAGACCATATCCCCAGTCCACACCAAGTAGACATAGCCAAAAAGAACGATGTCTCCGTATAGCATGAAAAACGATTAATCCTCACAGCACTATGTAATATATAAATATTTCACTGATAAAGCATAAACACCTCTTACACACAGAGTGATGCTGCCAGCCCAGCTAGCTGGAATTTTATTTTAAACAGGTATTATATAAACAGTATAATGTTGACCAAGGGCTCTGAGTACAGTTCCTGATCCCCTTACTCCATGGTAAAGCTGTAACTGTTATTTCTAAATTGTCTGATACTGACTGTTTAAAATACAATGTTATAAAGAACCATCTTTTAGAATGTTTTATATTAACACCTGAAGCTTATAGAAAAAAGTTTCGTGAGCATAGACACAAGGCAGATGAAAGTGTGTGCGAATGTGTTGCTGAACTGAGCACTTATTTTCATAGGTGGGTGAGTGAATGTCAGGTCCCCACTTTTGAAGGGCTTGCAGACCTTTTGGTGAGGGAACAAGCCCTTAGCACTTTGCCTGAGGACATGAGAATCTGGTTAGCTGATAGACAATGCACTACTGCAGATAGAAGGGAGATCTATACCTAGCAAGCAGGACATCACTGCACAGGAAAGGGAGACCCAGTGCTGCTCATGGGTCTAAGGGAACCCATGGTGGACAGCCCAGACTGCCCCAACAGAGTCTGCCAGTAGCAGGGGAAGCCACTAGTCCAGGTACATGTCCACGACCAAGTGTTAAATGTTTTAAATGCAACCATTGGGGGCATGTAGCATATAGCTGTCCATGGAGGTAAGTTGGGGAACAAAAGGTGGGAGAGCCAGTAATTAGGAATGATAAAATGCCAACAGTAGGTTGTCTTGAAACAGCAAGGGTACCAAACTACTACAAGAGGTTATATCCTATCTTGGTGACTGGGAAAGAGCCAATGGCTAAGAGAGACACAGCCTCTGACCTAACCACTGTGAGGCCTGCAATGGTTACAGAGGAGCAGTACTTGCTTGGGCAGTCTACTCCAGTCAGAGCTTTAGGAGGGGACCCCATTCCAAGTACCTTTGGCTAGGGTTCACCTTGACTGGGCGGGTGGAAAAGGAAGCCAGCAAGTAGGTGTATTTGAGGATATCCCTGCAGCTTTCATGATAGGGAATAATTTTGATAATGCAGTACCCTGTGTGCATGCAGTTACATGCAGTCAGGGTTGGAGACAAGCATGTGGGTCTGGTAGCCTGGGGGAGACCCAGACAGACCGCACATCTGCAGCTAGGACTGGTGAGGGAGTTATTTCAGGGAGGGAGTTACCCTGTAGCAGTGAGACTGAAGGTGAGCCACAGCTGCTTGTAGGTACTGATGTTCCCTTGGACAGAGTGACTGCAAGGGCAGAAGTGAGTAGTAGTACCCAGGCTGACAGTGAGGCACCTCTGTCAGAGAATTCCAAACTTCCTGTAGAAAGGGAGCTGGGAAGGGTTACAAAGAGAGAGTTGAGACAGGCTCAGCTCTCAGACCCTACATTACAAGGCCTAAGGGAGGTAGATAGTGAGGCACCTGATTCTCAAGGGAAGGGAAAGTCTGTATACTGGGATAAATGGTTACTGTATAGAGAGTGGACCACTGAGGGAGGGCTAGAGTGTGAGAGAATACAGCAGTTGGTAGTGCCTAGAGCCTACCATCTAGCACTTTTAGCCATAGCCCATGATAATCCCTTTGCAGGTCATATGGGTATAAAACATACAAAGAGATATATTATGCAGAATGTTTATTGGCCTGAGATTTCCAGAGATGTAACAGGGTAATGCAGGACCTGTGAGCAATGCCAAAAGGTAGGCAAGGCAGGAGACAAGGTGAGAGCTCCTTTGATGCCTTTGCTTGTGATTGAAGAGCCATTCAGAGGGTAGCTATGGATATTGTGGGGCCTCTGAGTACCCCAAGTTCCACAACGAAAATGTATATCCTAGTGATAATAGATTATGCTACTAGATACCTTGAAGTGGTGGCTTTTTCCTCCATTGAGGCAGAAAAAGTGGCAAATACTTTGTTAGAGATTTTCAGCAGGGTAGGTTTCCCAAAAGAAATACTGACTGACAGAGGTGCCAATTTCATGTCAGACCTGCTGGCTTGTCTGTGGAAGCACTGTGGGGTGAAGCACCTAAAGACCACCCCCTACCATCCCCAGACTAATGGCCTTGTTGAGAGATATAACTCAACACTCAAGTCCGTGCTATAGGTATTTGCAGACCAGTTTTAGAGGGAGTGGGACAAATATATGCCCCATCTGTTGTTTGTTTACAGAGAGGTGCCCCAGGAATCTACAGGTTTTTCACCCTTTGAGTTGTTGTATGGGGATAGGGTGAGGGGACCTCTAGATTTGATTCAAGATGAGTGGGGGTGAGTGTGAATCCCACAAGGTGTCTTTTGTGGCATATGTCCTAAACCTCAGGACAAAGCTCAGGGAACTCATGGGCTTGGCCCAGGGGAACCTGGCAGAAGCCCAACAGCAGAAAAAGGTCTGGTATGACAGGAATGCTTGAGCTAGAGAGTATGCTGTGGGCAGCAGGTAATGGTTCTCATTCCTGCCAGACACAACAAGTTGCAGGCAGCTTGGGAGGGGACCCTTCAAGGTGGTAAGGAAGGTCAGTGATGTTAACTACATGGTAGAACTGCTAGTCAGGAGGCAGGGGCACAAACTGTAACATGTTAACATGACGAAACCTTACCATGATAGGGAGGTCCTTGTGCTAAGTATTGACAATAGGAGGCAGGAGGAGTCTGAGGGGCATCTATAGTTACAGGGAACCAGCCAACAAAAATCCCAAATTACTATGGTGGAGCCTAGGGTTGCAGGCATATGAAGGGACAGTGCAGCACTGTACTGGGGTCAGGAATGCAAGGCAGCTGAAATCCCAAGACAGGGTGTGGAGTAGTGTATTTCCAGATAGGTTCACCCACCCAAGCAATGTTTCTCAAAGGTCACTTGAAAAACTAACTTGTGTTTTTTTTTTGGGGGGGGGGGGGTGTGACATAGCAAAAATACTGTCAGCCCAGCTATTTGGAATTTTGTAAATAATGCTATGTCATTTGTGAATATTAATATGATTTTTATAGAAATGTCACAAAAGGAAATACTGCCAGCCCAGCTATCTGGAATTTTATAAATAATTCTATGTCATTTGTGAATATTGATATGATTTATACAGAACTGTATGTTATGTACTGAGCTTCAATAATGTAACCACAGCATACCCCGCTGGAACATGGAAGATTAACTTACAAAACTTCATGAAAATAAGTAGAAAATAAGTGATTTACGATGTGCTATAAAAGTTAGTCTCAATATAGCAAGAAGACAGAATGTCTCTAGAATTTTTTTCTTTTATCATGGAGAGAAGTAATTACTAAGTTTGAAAGGTAAAGTGTTTGATTGCTTTATGACTTCCTAGCAGTTGCACATCTGAGAGATATGTATTTTTAACACAGAGATGTTAGTTTCTGGTTTAGCTTGAAAACTAAAGTCACGTGACAAAAAGTGATGTCATCCAAGCCAACTCAGCACTAATGTTTGATATTAATTTAAGAAATCTCTCAGAGAGAGACTTTGTATTTTGTCTTGGACCTAGCAAGAACATCCACTCATCATCATCACCATCTGCACTTGACTTGTACTGCCTGCTTGTTGTTCTGTAAGTAAATCTAGGGTACAGTAATTTCTTTTAGAGATAGATAGGAATATAGTAAAGATTAGTTTAGATGTTTTCTGTATTTATTTGAGACTGCCCTGCAGTGTTGCTTTAAAATATTGCTTGTGATTATGTACTCTGAAGTAACTGTGCTGGATTAGCTGAGTATTGTCTTGTGCTTTCATTATTTATTATTAAATATATTTAAACCTATCTTTGTGGCTGTTATTTGTGAGACAAATTTAAACTCTTAGAGTACTTGGATATGTATTTGGTGACACTGTGCAGGCCACTCATAAATAGCCTAATGCTTGGTCAAAACTACCATTTGGATAATAGTAAGATTACACAGTAGGTTTGGACACCCTTTGTAAGGGCCATATAGTAGCTGATAAGTAAGGGTTGGTGCCAGTGATAACTACCTTATAGTCTGAACAGGATGGGGCATAGCTAGCAAACCTGTGCCACCCTTCCCCAGGAGTGTCTGTGTGTTTGTATATAAATCAAATTTCAAAGTGTGTGTGTGTGTGTGTGTGTGTGTGTGTGTGTGTGTGTGTGTGTGTGTCTCTCTGTATGTGTGTGTGTGTGTGTGTGTGTGTGTGTGTGTGTGTGTGTGTCAGCTACTTGGATAGGGACACAAAGCACTGGCTAGACAGAGTGAGTGCTGCAGATCTTGGCTTGACCCGTCAGCTGAGTTCTTAACCCTATAGCTGTGCCAGTGGGGAGTCTTATTGGGTATCTGGAGAGAGAGGGAGAAGCCATCCCCAGACTGACTGTGATCTCGGTGTGCCCTTAAGGGAAATTGTACTTTACTGTGTGTGTACTTGTCATCCTTCCAATGTGCACATCCCTTACTGTTGCCAGTGGTGAGGATTGAGGCTCCTTGATTACTTGGCCAGTGCAGGGGCATCACTCTGGATCCCTCTGGTGTAGCACCTACAGCCACTATCGACCAAGGGTTAGCCATGTCATCTACAACTGTTGTGGTCCCCCTCAGTGGACAAGGGGGAGCCACTCTTGTTTTTCCTGGGATAGGGTACAGAAGACTTCCATCTTGAGTCAGAATGTTGTGCCCATCCCCGGGGAAGCTGCTGATACCATTAATAACACTGTTGGCCCCATTTTTCCTGTCAAAAAGAAACAGAAAACTAAACATGCATTTACTCCTCTTCAAATGTCTTTAGACAGGAGTAGTTTACTGGGTCTGGCTGTAGGTTTACTTTAGACTATTAATTCAGAGAGAATGTATAAATTTCCTTGGTCTTTTAAATTTTTATACATCATCCCAAACCTCTCCCAGCTTTAGCTAAAGTTAATCCTACTGCTGCTGGA
Source organism: Protopterus annectens (assembly GCF_019279795.1). NCBI lineage: Eukaryota > Metazoa > Chordata > Ceratodontiformes > Protopteridae > Protopterus > Protopterus annectens. The sequence continues at coordinate 1,814,919,242 of NC_056744.1, forward strand.
CATTTGGCTATTTTGAAAGCTTTGGTTAATCCTACTGCTGCTGGACATTTGGCTATTTCGAATGCTTTGGTTAATCCTACTGCTGCTGGACATTTGGCTATTTTGAAAGCTTTGGTTAATCCTACTGCTGCTGGACATTTGGCTATTTTGAAAGCTTTGGTTAATCCTACTGCTGCTGGACATTTGGCTATTTCGAATGCTTTGGTTAATCCTACTGCTGCTGGACATTTGGCTATTTTGAAAGCTTAGGTTAATCCTACTGCTGCTGGACATTTGGCTATTTTGAATGCTTTGGTTAATCCTACTCTGCTGGACATTTGGCTATTTTGAATGCTTTGGTTAATCCTACTGCTGCTGGACATTTGGCTATTTTGAAAGCTTTGGTTAATCCTACTCTGCTGGACATTTGGCTATTTTGAATGCTTTTGTTAATCCTACTACTGCTGGACATTTGGCTATTTTGAATGCTTTGGTTAATCCTACTCTGCTGGACATTTGGCTATTTTGAATGCTTTGGTTAATCCTACTGCTGCTGGACATTTGGCTATTTTGAATCTTACTCTTTCTGACAAGGATGGGAAAATTATTGATAAGTTTGGGAACAAGGTTATGATTCTGCTATTTTAATTTTTAGAATTTTGAATTGTCAGGTTTGTATGTTAACATTTATTCTGACTAATTGTAAAAGTATGATGAATGCTTTGTCTGTAATTTCTTCTTGAGATGAAACATGTGCTTTAAATGGCTTGATTTCTTCCATATGACAGGTCACAGCTGACTGTTTAAAGTCTGCATATGACTCAGTTGGTACTTCTTTCAGACCTGTGGCCACTGCTACTGTTTTGAGGAGATTTGCCTGGCTGCATTCTCAGAAAATCCAAGATGATGCGAAAAATGAGATTTAAATTTTTCTTTGGATAAATATTTAGTTTTTGGTCCCTCTGCTGCAGAGGTTATTAAAACGTGTGAGGAGAGGGGTAAGCTGATTTAGAGAGGCTCTAAGATTTTTCAACCTTTTTCCAAATTTTCTAAGGGATTATCTAGTCCTTCATCCAGTTTTGGCAAGAAACAAAATGAACAGTCTCAGCAAAATGATGGCAAGCATATGTTTAAGAAGAAATGGCAGGGGGTTTCCAAAAAGAATACAAGAACCCCTGAAAACCAAGGATAGTCCCCAAATCCTATTCTGGCAATGAGTACATTTGGAGCTAATGGTGCTGTCCCAGTCCACAATGTCAGCACCACTGGTGCCTCTGAGCACTGTTGCTTTCATTTATACCTACGGCTTTGGTGCTGAGCTTCTTGGCACTGAAGGCCACGAAGACCCAGTTCCTCAATGACAGTGGTTCAGCATCCATGTCAACTCCAACCCTTTCAGGGATATTTTTAGTGCTGATCCCTTTTGCATTTGAGCCCTCAACTCTGAAACCTCCAACAGCACTAACATTGATCCCAGTGTTGAGACCCAGCCATTCTGACTTAACAATGACCACTTCAGCTCTGATAGTGACTGGAAAAACTGGCTCACTTGGCACTAAAGTTTTTGGTTTGGTGCAACCCAGTTTGTTGATAGAGCTGCAGGAGTCAGCCATACCCCTGGATACCCCTTAGTCAGATGTCTTGATCCCCTCATTCTTTTTTTAGAGGGACAGGAAGGTGGGTGCACAATAAGGACAAAGGTCCATGGTTTCTGTGTCAGATACCTCTCCCAAGACCCCTGAGTTTACATCAGAGGAGGAAATGTAAAAGGGGGCAATTACTCTCCCCAATATAGTCTCTCATCCTGAAAACTGATCTGGATGAAGGGGTGTAGTTTCCCTGCAATCCCTCTGTTAATCCCAAATGTGGTAAGTTTTTTGTACCAGTGAAGCTAATTTCCAGTTGACCCAGCCTCCCTTGATGAAGAAATTTTAAAGGAGGCTTTCTACTCTACCTCACTTTTTTCTTCTTTGGCAGTACCTCTTGCCAATAAAATGGATCACTAGTGTTTAACAGGACATGGTGAGAAGAGGATGACTGGGCAAGTTAGTCTGGTTTGGAGCTGGTAAAAGTGCAACCCTAGTTGTTGATAGAATCTCAGAAGTCTGAATATATATCAGTTGTACCTCTGGGGACCCCTCAGTGAGAAATCTTGGTCCTCTTATCCATATTGTAGAGTGATAGGGACCTGGACATCTGACAAAAATGTAGATCCATGGTGTCTGAATCATAAACCTCTCCCAACTATGTAGACAAGAGCTCTTGAGTGTGCCTCCTAAGTGGAAATGTAAAAGGGAGTATTTAGTCTCCCTTATGGAGTCTCTTACCCTAGATAGTGATCTGGATGAAGGGGTAGATTCCCTACAATCCTTCTGATTATCTCTAGTGTGGGGAGATTTTTTTGTACTACAGGGTGCATGGCCAGTTAACCCAGCATACCCTGATGAAGACATTTTGCAGGTGACTTTCTACGCTTCCCAACCTTCCTCCTTGATGGCCCCTTCTGCCAATAAAATGGTTTCATTAGTGGGAGAGAAGACATGTTGAGAAGCAAAAAAAGTGGGCAAGATCCTCTAATCCCCCAAGGATGAACAAGGCTACCCTAGCTGATTCATTTGTACTGGCAGTGACCCTAAAAAGAAAGCCCAACAAAACAACACCTCCTCCCCCCGATAAGAAATCCTATGTGCTTTTCTGTAGTACTTTGACAAGCATGCCTAAGTACTGATTGCATTCTCCATTCATGCTTTGAATTATGTTACTCATATGCATACCTCTGAATTGTCCAGATTTGGTAAAATGTCCAGACTTTTGCCTTTTATTTTGGTCTTTTCCTTATAAAATTTGTTGTTTTCTGGCAATCCACTGAGGACTGAAGTCACTAAATAATGACATACAAGTGAGTTTAGAAATGCATGCTAACACAAATCCTGTTATTGTAGCAACTTTCTAAATTTATAAGAGTAATATTTAAAATCTGTCCCTATTTTTGGGCCTTTCTTTCCCCATTAGTTTAGGCTTTCTCCAAATGTCTTGCTCTAAGAGGTTAAGATGTACACCCATGTGGAGTATTTCTATTTATTTATTTATTTATTTAACATTCGTTAACTGGGTTGGTCCAACTGAGCCAGAGGCTCATTTTCAGTGGAGACCCGAAGAGAAAAGTTCCAGGACTTTTACAGACACAAGAAGAAATTTTAACATAGTTAACAATTAAACACAACACAATTCAAAAAGATGTAGTAATGCAATTACAGATAATTAAAATGTACAGAAACAAAATGTGAACAATATAAAAATACAAAGCATAGAATGATACTAATTGTAATATCAGCAATGTTTTTTTTTTGTAGCAGACAGGCAAAATAGAAATGAAACATAACTCAAAAACAAAAGTGAACGTAGAGCTAGGTATGAGATACATTTTTGTCTATGTCATTGTAATCACCTAACTATGTGGAGTTTATTCCTGGCTTGGGGGGTGAGGGGGTGTAATAGGTTAGGTAGGATCATACCAGCAGCAAGACTTTATGCTAAGTAAATGTAGCCTAAGCTTTTTTTGAAGTGCTTAGGGTGGGAGATGGTTCTTATATGTGAGAGGAGTTTGTTCCATGCTTATGCTATGCTGCATTTGTAAAGTAGTTTTCCAAAATATTTGTTGAGTTTATAAATGTCAAAGAGTTGTTGATTCGATGTACGGAGAGTACCGTTTGAGGTATAATAGGATACCAGGGAGGAGGGAGAGAGGCAAGAAGTAGGTTTGCATAGTACAGAGTGTATGATTTGAAAGTGAGACATTTGGAGTTGTTGGGGGAATTCTAGCCACTTAAGAGAGTTGAGTGCCAGGCAGTGGTGTGACTTGTGTAGAGAGTTAGTGGCAAATCTGGCTACTTTATGGCAAGTTTGTTGGAGTTTGGAAAGGTTTGTGGAGTGAATGGAAGTGGGAACAGGGGCTGCATAGAGAAGGGAGGGAAGGAGGAGAGATTGAGCTACGTAGAGCCGAGCTTCTGAGTTAAGAAGTTTCTTATTTTGGTAAAGTAGTCCTAGTTTTTGGTGTTTTTTTTTTATTATTTTTTTTATTTTGCTGAATATGGAGATGAAATTTAAGTTCATCATCAATAACTGTGCCTAGGAGCTTTGTGTGGGGTTTGGCTGGGATGGTGGTCTTGTTAAAGGGTGTGATGACAAAGGAGGATTTGTGATGAGAGAGAGGTTGAGCAAAGAGCAGTAAAAGTTTAGTTTTTTTTGGATTTAAGATGAGCTGATTTTTGATGAGCCATGTTTCAATGGACAGGAAGGACTTTTGGGTTTGTGTGTGGAAGTCAGATAAGTTGTTGGAGATGGAAATAAGCATAGCATTGTCGGCGTACTGAATGAGGGTGGACTGTTTACAGGGAGTATGAAGGTCGTTTATGAAGATATTAAACAGAAGAGGGCCTAGGATAGATCCTTGGGGGACACCACATTTTATGGGTAGAAAGGAGGAGCAGGAAGTTATCCATCTGACAGATTGTGCCTGTTTGAAAGGTAGGTGGCAAACCAGGTGAGAGAAGTAGCAGAGATATTTAGATTATTGAGCTTAGAGAGGAGTTAGGGGTGGGAAACAGTGTCAAAACCTTTGCAGAGTTTGAGAAAAAGACAGGATACAAGTTGTCTCTGGCCTCAGCTACTGTGTGGGTAAAAGCTAACAGTGCAGTGGAAGTACTGTGCTTTGATCTGAAGCCATGCTGGGTATGAGCCAGTAGATTTTCCTGAAGGAAAAAATTAAGTAGTTGAGTATGGATGCACTTTTGAAGGATTTTTGCTAGAGGGGAATGTATGGCTATGGGGCTATATTTTGCTGGGTCAATAGAATTACTGCCTTTGTGCAGTGGGATGGTGTAAAAGGCTTTCCAGATGTCAGGGATGGTGGCTTCTAGAATGGATCTATTTATGAGTAGGGATATAGGGTAGGCAATGTATTCCACAGCAAGTTTGAGAAACACAGGTGGTAGGTGATCTGCAAAGGGAGAACAAGGTTTGAGCTTGAGCAGGAATGATTTTAATACATGCTGTGGAGATGGGTGTCAGGGAGAAGAAGGTGTTGTTTGTTGGAGCAGGGGTGGTTGGAGAAGAGTTAGAATTAAGATTTGTTTGTGTTATTTTTTGGATGGTATCAATGAAGTATTTATTAAGGAGGGTAGCAGTTTCTAGTGGGGTGTTGCTAGGGAATGGGGAGGGAGTGGATGGGTTGTCAGGCTGGAGGATCTTGTTTAGGGTGGCCCAGAATTTTTGTGGGTTAGATATTCGGTGACATTAGGGTGAGTTGTAGAAGGAGTTTTATCCTTATTGACTAGTTTCTTGGTGAGGTTACATAGCTCTTTATAATTTTGGAGGAGGGCAGGAGTTTTGGTTTTATTCCAGGCTTTCAAAGCACTATCTCTTTTGTGCATATGAGCTTGGGTTTCTTTGGAGAGCGAGGGGGCATAGTTGGCTTTAGTCCTGATTTTCCCAGTAGGGGCTAGTGAGTTGGGAATATCAAGGAAAATGTTATTAAAAGTAAGAACAGCATCATTGAGGGGGAGTTGCTAGAGGAAGGACCAGTTTATGCTGGCCAAAGTGGAGTTAAATGAGTTGGCATTAAAGTTAGTGAGTTTGCGACATTCGTGATAGGAGTGAGATTTAAGTGACTGGGGAGAGTATCTTTGGATGTAGGTGGGAAGATGATCACTAAGGCTGTCAGGTTGGTGCAGGGGTTGTGGTAGAGGTGTGGGGTGTTTGTAAGGATCCAATCTAGTACAGGGTTAGTAGCTGAGATTTTGTGCATGCGTGTGGGGGATGTAATACGTTGGAGGAACTCGTGTAAGTTAATGCAGAGTTGTGGGGAATCTGATGAAAGTTTTAACCAGTCAGCACTTGAAATCCCCTAGGATGATTGTTTCATAGTTTATGTTTTGGGACAACCAGGGCAGAATACTCTCAAGGGTAGGAATAGTATTCCTGGAGAAATATATATTGGAGGTGATGGTGAATCTTTTATGGGAATTTAGGTGGCCGTTGAGAATAAGTAGCTCAGCCGGGTGGAAGTTGGGAATTGGGATGGTTATAGGTGAGAGGTTAAGGTTATAGGTGAGAGGTTAAGAGAAAGGCAACGCCACCACCTGTCTTTAGGAGTCTGTCATTACGGTAGATATTGTAACCAGACTGTACAACTTCATTGTTTTCAGTGTGATCTGTCTGATAATACTTTTAATTCTTCAAAGAAGCTGCCACATGGAGATCTCAGATGGAAACTGGACATTCAGGTGGCAGTAGTGGCTAAGATATCTTGCAATTGCATCATAATGCAGTGCATGGAGAGGCACACATGGCCGGGTTTGGCATAACTTTATGTCATCATGTGGGATTCAAGCATTGCGGCTTTGTGTAATTTTTCCTTCACTAGTGCCCGGTGTGATGGGTCCTTTCTTTTCATGACATGCAAAAGGATAAGCAGGAAGGCCAAACGTGCTGCTGTTGGGGGCAAGTCCACTCTACAAACATACCTTGTTAGGAACAAGAATCGTGTACAGAGCTGTGATTTAAAACAAGGTTAGCACCGTTGCACTAAACTAATAAATACATTTTTTATGGTGCCAGAGTATCACCTGTACCTCATCAACAACTGCTGACCATTCCTCCTAGCAGCTTACACTCTGGACATCCAGCTTACACTCAGGACATCCATTTTACACTCAGCACATCCAGCTTACACTCAGGACATCCAGCTTACACTCAGGACATCCAGCTTACAGTCAGCACATCCATCTTACACTCAGGACATCCATCTTACACTCAGGACATCCAACTTACACTCAGGACATCCAGCTTACACTCAGGACATCCAGCTTACAGTCAGCACATCCAGCTTACACTCAGGACATCCATCTTACACTCAGGACATCCAACTTACACTCAGGACATCCAACTTACACTCAGGACATCCAGCTTACAGTCATCACATCCAGCTTACACTCAGGACATCCAGCTTACACTCAGGACATCCATCTTACACTCAGCACATCCAGCTTACAGTCAGCACATCCATCTTACACTCAGGACATCCATCTTACACTCAGGACATCCAACTTACACTCAGGACATCCAGCTTACACTCAGGACATCCAGCTTACAGTCAGCACATCCAGCTTACACTCAGGACATCCAGCTTACAGTCATCACATCCAGCTTACACTCAGGACATCCAGCTTACACTCAGGACATCCAACTTACACTCAGTACATCCAGCTTACACTCAGGACATCCAACTTACACTCAGGACATCCAGCTTACACTCAGGACATCCAACTTACACTCAGGACATCCAGCTTACACTCAGGACATCCATCTTACACTCAGGACATCCAGCTTACACTCAGGACATCCAGGTTATACTCAGGACATCCAGCTTACACTCAGGACATCCAACTTACACTCAGGACATCCAGCTTACACTCAGGACATCCAGGTTACACTCAGGACATCCATCTTACACTCAGGACATCCAGCTTACACTCAGGACATCCAGCTTACAGTCAGCACATCCAGCTTACACTCAGGAAATCCAGCTTACACTCAGGACATCCAGCTTACACTCAGGACATCCAACTTACACTCAGGACATCCAATTTACAGTCATCACATCCAGCTTACACTCAGGACATCCAGCTTACAGTCATCACATCCAGCTTACACTCAGGACATCCAGCTTACACTGAGGACATCCAGCTTACACTCAGGACATCCAACTTACACTCAGGACATCCAGTTTACAGTCATCACATCCAGCTTACACTCAGGACATCCAGCTTACAGTCATCACATCCAGCTTACACTCAGGACATCCAGCTTACAGTCATCACATCCAGCTTACACTCAGGACATCCAGCTTACACTCAAACCATCCAGCCTACACTCAGGACATCCAGCTTACACTCAGGACATCCATCTTACAGTCATCACATCCAGCTTACACTCAGGACATTTGTCACATCCAGCTTACACTCAGGACATCTAGCTTACAGTCATCACATCCAGCTTACACTCAGGACATCCAGCTTACACTCAGGACATCCAGCTTACACTGAGGACATCCAGCTTGCACTCAGGACATCCATCTTACAGTCAACACATCCAGCTTACACTCAGGACATCCAGTTTACAGTCATCACATCCAGCTTACACTCAGGACATCCAGCTTACACTCAGGACATCCAGCTTACACTGAGGACATCCAGCTTGCACTCAGGACATCCATCTTACAGTCAACACATCCAGCTTACACTCAGGACATCCAGCTTACAGTCAACACATCCAGCTTACACTCAGGACATCAAGCTTACACTCAGGACATCCAGCTTACACTTAGGACATCCATCTTACAGTCATCACATCCAGCTTACACTCAGCACATCCAGCTTACACTGAGGACATCCAGCTTACACAGAGGACATCCAGCTTACACTGAAGACATCCAGCTTGCACTAAGGACATCCATCTTACAGTCAACACATCCAGCTTACACTCAGGACATCCAGCTTACAGTCAACACATCCAGCTTACACTCAGGACATCCAGCTTACACTGAGGACATCCAGCTTGCACTCAGGACATCCATCTTACAGTCAACACATCCAGCTTACACTCAGGACATCCAGCTTACACTCAAACCATCCAGCCTACACTCAGGACATCCAGCTTACACTCAGGACATCCATCTTACAGTCATCACATCCAGCTTACACTCAGGACATTTGTCACATCCAGCTTACACTCAGGACATCTAGCTTACAGTCATCACATCCAGCTTACACTCAGGACATCCATCTTACACTGAGGACATCCAGCATACACTCAGGACATCCAGCTTACAGTCAGCACATCCAGCTTACACTCAGGACATCCAGCTTACAGTCAGCACATCCAGCTTACACTCAGGACATCCAGCTTACACTCAGGACATCCAGCTTACACTCAGGACATCCAGCTTACACTGAGGACTTCCAGCTTACACTCAGGACATCCAGTTTACACCCAGGACATCCAGCTTACACTGAGGACATTCAGCTTACACTCAGGACATCCAGCTTACACTCAGGACATCCAACTTACACTCCGGACATCCAGCTTACACTCAGGACATCCAGCTTACAGTCATCACATCCAGCTTACACTCAGCACATCCAGCTTACACTCAGGACATCCATCTTACACTCAGGACATCCATCTTACAGTCATCACATCCAGCCTACACTCAGGACATCCAGCTTACACTCAGGACATCCAGCTTAAACTCAGGACATCCAGCTTACACTCAGGACATCCAGTTTACACTCAGGACATCCAGCTTACAGTCATCACATCCAGCTTACACTCAGGACATCCAGCTTACACTCAGAACATCCAGCTTACAGTCAGCACATCCAGTTTACACTGAGGACATCCAGCTTACATTCAGGACATCCAGCTTACACTCAGCACATCCAACTTACACTCAGGACATCCAGCGTACAGTCAGCACATCCGGCGTACACTCAGGACATCCAGCTTACACTCAGGGCATCCAGCTTACACTGAGGACATCCAGCTTACACTCAGGACATCCATCTTACAGTCAACACATCCAGCTTACACTCAGGACATCCAATTTACATTGAGGGCATCCAGCTTACACTCAGGACATCTAGCTTACAGTCAGTACATCCAGCTTACACTCAGGTCATCCAGCTTACACTCAGGATATTCAGCTTACACTCAGGACATCCAACTTACACTCAGGACATCCAGCTTACACTGAGAACATCCAGCTTACAGTCAGGGCATCCAGCTTACACTCAGGACATCCAGCTTACACGCAGGACATCTAGCTTACAGTCAGCACATCCAGCTTACACTCAGGACATCCAGCTTACACTGAGGACATCCAGCTTACACTCAGGACATCCAGCTTACACTGAGGACATCCAGCTTACACTCAGGACATCCAGTTTACACTGAGGGCATCCAGCTTACACTGAGGACATTCAGCTTACACTAAGGCATTCAATTTACACTGAGGACATCCAGTTTACAGTCAGCACATCCAGCTTACACTGAGGACATCCAGCTTACACTCAGGACATCTCCCTTTTGCCCCATAGTAGTTACAACTCTGTACATACATGTCATACTGGAGACACTAAATTCACCTCTATATGAACCTCTGGCCAGATCAGATATTACATTTATATCAAGGAATATTGTATTTTTTGTAGCAGTTACTGCAACTAGAAAGGTGCCAGAACACTGCTCTTTGTCTTCTAAAACTTCAGTATATTGATTTTCATAAGACCAGCATATGCCTAAGTCTTTGTGACAAAGGTTGCTACAGACAATAATCTCAACCACTCTATCCATTTACCTGTCCCCCTCCCCCGAGTTTTCTAACAAATGGAAATATCAAATGCCTTGCCTTGATGTTCATCTTCAACTTGAATTCTACTTTGATAGAACCAAAGACAACAGAAAAGATGATCATGTCTTTGTCTCTTCTGTTTCTAATTAATGTGTCCAAAAGATAGCTAAGGTCACTATCCAGCTGGTATCAGAATTTAAAATTGTTTTCTGTACAGTCTCTGCTGCTTTGACATGGGTTTCACTACACACTTTTGCAAAACTCTATAAGATGGATGTCATCGCAAGGTCCGTCTTAGCCTTCACAGGCACCATTATTCATGGTACTGTATCTTGAACCTCCCCAAAGTCAGTAAAGGGGGTCATGAGAGATTACAATGCATTCTGTCATGTTATGGTATGCATGTAACTCTTGTATTGCAGATACAAGTGAAAGAAACAAAGTTTTGTCTCTGATTTCTGGACTCATTTTTCCATAACAGAGTGAAGAGTTTAGCAAACTGGAAGCTGTCAGGGTAGAACCAGTGCTTGGGGGAGTTGATTCAGCTGAGGTGGCTTGGGCATCTAGGGAAGCTGAGGCACTGTGGCAAACCTGGGACACATTGGCTGCATTATATCTCTTGACGCAGCCAAGGATACTTGGGAATTCTATAAGTTAAGAGTCTGTTGCTGGCGATAGGGTATTCTGTTCTCCCCTGTTCCGCTTACAACCACTGCAGGCTTCACCAGGACAACAGGTTTTGAAAAAGCATAGATGGATAGGAAGGTAGAAAGATTAGGTTAAATACATAGGTAATAGATAAATAAGATAGGTTGATGGATTATTCGGAAGGGTTAGGCTCATTTTGAAGATAAAAGGTAGGAGGTGGATGTCTGAGGGGAAAAGCAGTGAAGGATTTTAACAGAAATATTGGTGAACTATGAAGTACAGTTCTGGAGGAGATAATAAAGGAATTCATAAATTCATAGTAGAGACATAATGCTGTTCTCATAAGGGGTGGAGAATGTAAGCTACTGGTTAAACAGGACTTACAGGTTATTGAATCAACTAAGCATTTCTTAGCTGCCAACAAAATATTTTTTTCTGTGATTCTGTTATGTCCTGTTCTTATCTGAAGAATATGACCTAAATCTACACTGTTAGCATCTGTGTTAACAAAAACAAATATTTTTTTTTTATTTTATTTATTTTACATTTGTTGACCGGGATAGTCCGACTGGATACATGTCCATTTTCAGCGGAGTCCCGGGGAGAAAAGCTCCAACAAGGTTAAAATGACATATAATAAAAGACAAAAAGACAAAACGACATAAAACACATACATAGTTTTGAGAGAGATAACAGTGCTGCAATAGAAGCAGCATTTGGTTACATTCATTGTATTCAGGTTAGTAGACCCTTGGTTGACTAGGACAAAAATTGCCCATATCTATGCAGAGTTGCTCATGGTATGTTTATGAAGGTTTAGTACATTCCAAGCTTTAAAAAGGTAGCTTAAAATATTGCCTGCATAACTGATTACCTTCATACGATGCATAGCTTCACACTGTTTTTGCCTAACACTCTCATTTGGTTAGCAGGAAGCAAGTAAATAAATATTCAGGTGGGATTCACTGGTGCAGTAGTGAAGCAGTGAATAGCAAGATTCCAGGTTAGCAGCTCATGGTCAAAATGACCAGCAATCTGAAAGTCCAGGGCTGTTTCTGTGAATACATTTAACTGAAACAAGAGCTGACCGAACAAAGAAAGAAAAATAAAAGACTTGTTTAGCCCCTCCCCCACCACCAAGTAAAGAGAGATTCCCTGAATATTACTTTTTTCAACTCCTGGACATCCCAGCATATGAAGAGGACTATTCCCCCAATGTGGCAAATTTCAAATTTTTTTCTGAGTAAAGCTCAGCTACCACTGCTTCATCAACAGATGCTTAAGAAAAGCAACTAGTAATGAATGCAATAGGAGCATTGTATCAACTAGTACTGAAAGTGATCGAAGCGTTGTATCAACTAGTACTGAATGGAGTAGGAGTGTTATATCAACTAGTACTGAATGGAGTAGGAGTGTTATATCAACTAGTACTGAAAGTGATCGGAGCGTTGTATCAACTAGTACTGAATGGAGTAGGAGCGTTATATCAACTAGTACTGAAAGGGATAGGAGCGTTGTATCAACTAGTACTGAATGGAGTAGGAGCGTTATATCAACTAGTACTGAAAGGGATAGGAGCGTTGTATCAACTAGTACTGAATGCGATAGGAGCATTGTATCAACTAGTACTGAATGCGATAGGAGCATTGTATCAACTAGTACTGAAAGTGATCGCAGCGTTGTATCAACTAGTACTGAATTCCCCCAATGTGGCAAATTTCAAATTTTTTTCTGAGTAAAGCTCAGCTACCACTGCTTCATCAACAGATGCTTAAGAAAAGCAACTAGTAATGAATGCAATAGGAGCATTGTATCAACTAGTACTGAAAGTGATCGAAGCGTTGTATCAACTAGTACTGAATGGAGTAGGAGTGTTATATCAACTAGTACTGAAAGTGATCGGAGCGTTGTATCAACTAGTACTGAATGGAGTAGGAGCGTTATATCAACTAGTACTGAAAGGGATAGGAGCGTTGTATCAACTAGTACTGAATGGAGTAGGAGCGTTATATCAACTAGTACTGAAAGGGATAGGAGCGTTGTATCAACTAGTACTGAATGCGATAGGAGCATTGTATCAACTAGTACTGAATGCGATAGGAGCATTGTATCAACAAGTACTGAAAGTGATCGCAGCGTTGTATCAACTAGTACTGAATGGAGTAGGAGCGTTATATCAACTAGTACTGAAAGGGATAGGAGCGTTGTATCAACTAGTACTGAATGCGATAGGAGCGTTATATCAACTAGTACTGAAAGGGATAGGAGCGTTGTATCAACTAGTACTGAAAGGGATAGGAGCATTATATCAACTAGTACTGAAAGGGATAGGAGCGTTGTATCAACTAGTACTGAATGCGATAGGAGCGTTATATCAACTAGTACTGAAAGAGATAGGAGCGTTGTATCAACTAGTAGTGAAAGTGATCGGAGCGTTGTATCACCTAGCACTGAATGGAGTAGGAGCGTTATATCAACTAGTACTGAAAGGGATAGGAGCGTTGTATCAACTAGTACTGAATACGATAGGAGCATTGTATCAACTAGTACTGAAAGGGATAGGAGCATTGTATCAACTAGTACTGAAAGGGATAGGAGCGTTGTATCAACTAGTACTGAATGCGATAGGAGCATTGTATCAACTAGTACTGAAAGGGATAGGAGCGTTGTGTCAACTAGTACTGAATGTGATAGGAGCATTGTATCAACTAGTACTGAAAGGGATAGGAGCATTGTATCAACTAGTACTGAAAGTGACAGGAGCGTTGTATTAACTAGTACTGAATACGATAGGAGCATTGTATCAACTAGTACTGAAAGGGATAGGAGCATTGTATCAACTAGTACTGAAAGGGATAGGAGCATTGTATCAACTAGTACTGAATGCGATAGGAGCATTGTATCAACTAGTACTGAAAGGGATAGGAGCGTTGTATCAACTAGTACTGAATGCAACAGGAACATTGTATCAACTAGTACTGAAAGGGATAGGAGCGTTGTATCAACTAGTATTGAAAGGGATAGGAGCATTGTATCAACTAGTACTGAAAGTGACAGGAGCATTGTATCAACTAGTACTGAAAGGGATAGGAGCGTTGTATCAACTAGTACTGAAATTTACAGGAGCATTGTATCAACTAGTACTTACCACTGCTTCATCAACAGATGCTTAAGAAAAGCAACTAGTAATGAATGCAATAGGAGCATTGTATCAACTAGTACTGAAAGTGATCGAAGCGTTGTATCAACTAGTACTGAATGGAGTAGGAGTGTTATATCAACTAGTACTGAAAGTGATCGGAGCGTTGTATCAACTAGTACTGAATGGAGTAGGAGCGTTATATCAACTAGTACTGAAAGGGATAGGAGCGTTGTATCAACTAGTACTGAATGGAGTAGGAGCATTATATCAACTAGTACTGAAAGGGATAGGAGCGTTGTATCAACTAGTACTGAATGCGATAGGAGCATTGTATCAACTAGTACTGAATGCGATAGGAGCATTGTATCAACAAGTACTGAAAGTGATCGCAGCGTTGTATCAACTAGTACTGAATGGAGTAGGAGCGTTATATCAACTAGTACTGAAAGGGATAGGAGTGTTGTATCAACTAGTACTGAATGCGATAGGAGCGTTATATCAACTAGTACTGAAAGGGATAGGAGCGTTGTATCAACTAGTACTGAAAGGGATAGGAGCATTATATCAACTAGTACTGAAAGGGATAGGAGCGTTGTATCAACTAGTACTGAATGCGATAGGAGCGTTATATCAACTAGTACTGAAAGAGATAGGAGCGTTGTATCAACTAGTAGTGAAAGTGATCGAAGCGTTGTATCACCTAGCACTGAATGGAGTAGGAGCGTTATATCAACTAGTACTGAAAGGGATAGGAGCGTTGTATCAACTAGTACTGAATACGATAGGAGCATTGTATCAACTAGTACTGAAAGGGATAGGAGCATTGTATCAACTAGTACTGAAAGGGATAGGAGCGTTGTATCAACTAGTACTGAATGCGATAGGAGCATTGTATCAACTAGTACTGAAAGGGATAGGAGCGTTGTGTCAACTAGTACTGAATGTGATAGAAGCATTGTATCAACTAGTACTGAAAGGGATAGGAGCGTTGTATCAACTAGTACTGAAAGTGACAGGAGCGTTGTATCAACTAGTACTGAATACGATAGGAGCATTGTATCAACTAGTACTGAAAGGGATAGGAGCATTGTATCAACTAGTACTGAAAGGGATAGGAGCATTGTATCAACTAGTACTGAATGCGATAGGAGCATTGTATCAACTAGTACTGAAAGGGATAGGAGCGTTGTATCAACTAGTACTGAATGCAACAGGAACATTGTATCAACTAGTACTGAAAGGGATAGGAGCGTTGTATCAACTAGTATTGAAAGGGATAGGAGCATTGTATCAACTAGTACTGAAAGTGACAGGAGCATTGTATCAACTAGTACTGAAAGGGATAGGAGCATTGTATCAACTAGTACTGAAAGTTACAGGAGCATTGTATCAACTAGTACTGAATGGGATAGGAGTGTTTTGTCATCTAGTACTGAATGTGATAGAAGTGTTGTATCAACTAATGCTGAATGGGATAGGAGTCTTTTGTCTAGTATTAAATGGGATAGGAGCGTTATATCAACTTGTACTGAATGGGACATGGGTGTTGTGTCACATTGTACTAGTACTGAATGGGATAGAGGCATTGTGTCACTTAGTACTGAATGAAATGGGAGCATTGCACCAACAAGAACTGAATGGGATATGAAAGTTGTAACAATTAATACTGAATGGGATAAGAACATTGTGCCACCTAGTACTGAAAAGGATAGAAGTTTTGTAATAACTAGTACTGAATGAGAAAGGCATATTGTGCCACCTAGTACTGGAAAGGATAGGAGTGTTGTAATAACTAGTACTGAATGAGAAAGGCATATTGTGTCAATGAGTACTGAAAAGGATAGGAGTGTTGTAATAACTAGTACTGAATGAGAAAGGCATATTGTGTCAACTAGTACTGAAAATGATAGGAGTGTTGTAATAACTAGTACTGAATGAGAAAGGCATATTGTGCCACCTAGTACTGAAAAGGATAGGAGTGTTGTAATAACTAGTACTGAATGAGAAATGCATATTGTGCCAACTAGTACTGAAAAAGATAGGAGTGTTATAATAACTAGTACTGAATGAGAAAGGCATATTGTGCCAACTAGTACTGAAAAGGATAGGAGTGTTGTAATAACTAGTACTGAATGAGAAAGGCATATTGTGCCACCTAGTACTGAAAAGGATAGGAGTGTTGTAATAACTAGTACTGAATGAGAAAGGCATATTGTGCCACCTAGTACTGAAAAGGATAGGAGTGTTGTAATAACTAGTACTGAATGAGAAAGGCATATTGTGTCAACTAGTACTGAAAAGGACAGGAGTGTTGTAATAACTAGTACCGAATGAGAAAGGCATATTGTGCCACCTAGTACTGAAAAGGCTAGGAGTGTTGTAATAACTAGTACTGAATGAGAAAGGCATATTGTGTCAACTAGTACTGAATGAGATAGGAGTGTTGTAATAACTAGTACTGAATGAGAAAGGCATACTGTGTCAACTAGTACTGAAAAGGATAGGAGTGTTGTAATAACTAGTACCGAATGAGAAAGGCATATTGTGCCACCTAGTACTGAAAAGGATAGGAGTGTTGTAATAACTAGTACTGAATGAGAAAGGCATATTGTGCCAACTAGTACTGAAAAGGATAGGAGTGTTGTAATAACTAGTACCGAATAAGAAAGGCATATTGTGCCACCTAGTACTGAAAAGGATAGGAGTGTTGTACTAACTAGTACTGAATGAGAAAGGCATATTGTGCCAACTAGTACTGAAAAGGATAGGAGTGTTGTAATAACTAGTACCGAATGAGAAAGGCATATTGTGCCACCTAGTACTGAAAGGGATAGGAGTGTTGTAATAACTAGCACTGAATGAAAAAGGCATATTGTGTCAGCTAGTACTGAATGGGATAGGAGTGTTGTAATAACTAGTACTGAATGAGAAAGGCATATTGTGCCACCTAGTACTGAAAAGGATAGGAGTGTTGTAATAACTAGTACTGAATGAGAAAGGCATATCGTGCCACCTAGTACTGAAAAGGATAGGAGTGTTGTAATAACTAGTACTGAATGAGAAAGGCATATTGTGCCACCTAGTACTGAAAAGGATAGGAGTGTTGTAATAACTAGTACTGAATGAGAAAGGCCTATTGTGCCAACAAGTACTGAAAAGGATAGGAGTGTTGTAATAACTAGTACTGAATGAGAAAGGCATATTGTGTCAACTAGTACTGAATGGGATAGGTGTGTTGTAATAACTAGTACTGAATGAGAAAGGCATATTGTGCCACCTAGTACTGAAAAGGATAGGAGTGTTGTAATAACTAGTACTGAATGAGAAAGGCATATTGTGCCACCTAGTACTGAAAAGGATAGGAGTGTTGTAATAACTAGTACTGAATGAGAAAGGCATATTGTGTCAACTAGTACTGAATGGGATAGGAGTGTTGTAATAACTAGTACTGAATGAGAAAGGCATATTGTGCCACCTAGTACCGAAAAGGATAGGAGTGTTGTAATGACTAGTACTGAATGAGAAAGGCATATTGTGCCACCTAGTACTGAAAAGGATAGGAGTGTTGTAATAACTAGTACTGAATGAGAAAAGCATATTGTGCCACCTAGTACTGAAAAGGATAGGAGTGTTGTAATAACTAGTACTGAATGAGAAAGGCATAGTGTGCCAACTAGTACTGAAAAGGATAGGAGTGTTGTAATAACTAGTACTGAATGAGAAAGGCATATTGTGTCAACTAGTACTGAATGGGATAGGAATGTTGTAATAACTAGTACTGAATGAGAAAGGCATATTGTGCCACCTAGTACTGAAAAGGATAGGAGTGTTGTAATAACTAGTACTGAATAAGAAAGGCATATTGTGCCACCTAGTACTGAAAAGGATAGGAGTGTTGTAATAACTAGTACTGAATGAGAAAGGCATATTGTGTTAACTAGTACTGAATGGCATAGGAGTGGTGTAATAACTAGTACTGAATGAGAAAGGCATATTGTGCCACCTAGTACTGAAAAGGATAGGAG
Organism: Protopterus annectens; assembly: GCF_019279795.1. Taxonomy (NCBI): domain Eukaryota; kingdom Metazoa; phylum Chordata; order Ceratodontiformes; family Protopteridae; genus Protopterus; species Protopterus annectens. The sequence goes on from NC_056744.1 coordinate 1,814,937,447, forward strand.
TGTTGTAATAACTAGTACTGAATGAGAAAGGCATATTGTGCCACCAAGTACTGAAAAGGATAGGAGTGTTGTAATAACTAGTACTGAATGAGAAAGGCATAGTGTGCCACCTAGTACTGAAAAGGATAGGAGTGTTGTAATAACTAGTACTGAATGAGAAAGGCATATTGTGCCAACTAGTACTGAAAAGGATAGGAGTGTTGTAATAACTAGTACTGAATGAAAAAGGCATATTGTGTCAACTAGTACTGAATGGGATATAAGTGTTGCAATAACTAGTACTGAATGAGAAAGGCATATTGTGCCACCTAGTACTGAAAAGGATAGGATTGTTGTAATAACTAGTACTGAATGAGAAAGGCATATTGTGCCACCTAGTACTGAAAAGGATAGGAGTGTTGTAATAACTACTACTGAATGAGAAAGGCATATTGTGCCACCTAGTACTGAAAAGGATAGGAGTGTTATGATAACTAGTACTGAATGAGAAATGCATATTGTGTCAACTAGTACTGAATGGGATAGGAGTGGTGTAATAACTAGTACTGAATGAGAAAGGCATGTTGTGCCACCAAGTACTGAAAAGGATAGGAGTGTTGTAATAACTAGTACTGAATGAGTAAGGCATATTGTGCCACCTAGTACTGAAAAGGATAGGAGTGTTGTAATAACTAGTACTGAATGAGAAAGGCATATTGTTTCAACTAGTACTGAAAAGGTTAGGAGTGTTGTAATAACTAGTACTGAATGAGAAAGGCATATTGTGCCACCTAGTACTGAAAAGGATAGGAGTGTTGTAATAACTAGTACTGAATGAGAAAGGCATATTGTGTCAACTAGTACTGAAAAGGATAGGAGTGCTGTAATAACTAGTACTGAAGGAGAAAGGCATATTATGTCAGCTAGTACTGAATGGGATAGGAGTGTTGTAATAACTAGTACTGAATGAGAAAGGCATATTGTGCCACCTAGTACTGAAAAGGATAGGAGTGTTGTAATAACTAGTACTGAATGAGAAAGGCATATAGTGCCACCTACTACTGAAAAGGATAGGAGTGTTGTAATAACTAATACTGAATGAGAAAGGCATATTGTGCCACCTAGTACTGAAAAGGATAGGAGTGTTGTAATAACTAGTACTGAATGAGAAAGGCATATTGTGTCAACTAGTACTGAATGGGATAGGAGTGGTGTAATAACTAGTACTGAATGAGAAAGGCATATTGTGCCACCTAGTACTGAAAAGGATAGGAGTGTTGTAATAACTAGTACTGAATGAGAAAGGCATATTGTGCCACCTAGTACTGAAAAGGATAGGAGTGTTGTAATAACTAGTACTGAATGAGAAAGGCATATTGTGCCACCTAGTACTGAAAAGGATAGGAGTGTTGTAATAACTAGTACTGAATGGGAAAGGCATATTGTGCCAACTAGTACTGAAAAGGATAGGAGTGTTCATAGGTTCATAGGTTCATACTAGGCTATCTGCCCAAGGGCATTTATAAGCCTAGCCCATAGTTATGTGGCTTTCGCCACCCCTTTAGTTTGAATAAAAACTATGCCTATCATTTTGCTGTGCCTCTGTCAAGCAGTGACACTGAAGTAATCCCTGGGGTATATCTGCAATCTCCCATCCATTGGTCAAGATTCCTCTTGAACAAGGCCAGAGAGGTGCTCTGCCTCACATGTACCGGGATTTTGTTCCACAGCATAGGGAGTCTCTGGGTGATGAATCTGTCCCTCCAGCACGTTCTATTTATAACCGTGTCAAGGTTTAAGTCTCCCGCCCTTGTGGTTCTGAGGGATCTAGATTTTTTGAGGTGAAGCATATTCATCAAATCTGGGTTTGACAGGCCTTATATGTCAGGCACAGGTCACCTCTGAGCAAGCGGTATGAGACTGAATAGAGCTGGAGTTCTTTCAGTCGGGCAGCATAAGACATATTTTTGAGACCCTTTATCCTTTTGGTGAGGAACTTTTGGGGCCTTTCAAGCTGCAGCAGGTGTCTGGTCAGATACATTCTGAACGGGGCATTGTACTCAATCATAGGTCTAATGAGTGATGAGTACAGGGGGACGATGACCTCCCTTGATCTAGATGTGAATCCCTTCATGATCAGGTAGGTGATATGGAAGGTTTTCCTAACTACTTTAGCAACATGAGTGCCAAACGAAAGGCTACTGTCAACCTGGGTCCCCAGATCTCTGATGACTTTTTCTGTGCTCAGTGGATTGCCACCTATATGGTAGCTAGGGGTAACCTTGTTTTTCCCGAAGGGTATGACTATGCATTTTTTGGCGTTTAACTTCAGGCCATGGCTCTGGCACCAGTTATCCGTTTCTGTGAGGCCCTTCTGGAGGATATCTGTGTCAGATGTGTTTTCGACTATGGCGCCCAGTTTGCAGTCATCTGCAAACTTTGTCAGCCATAACCCTCCTGTGTTTGCTTGTACTTCAGAAAAGTAGATGCCGAACAAGAGTGGACCCAGGACTGAGCCCTGTGGGACACCACTTGTGACAGGCTTTGAGTCTGACATGGCTCCAGCAACTCTGACCCGGTGGGTTCTGTCACTTAGCCAGTTTACAACCCATCTTGTGATGTATGGGTTTACATTCAAGCTGATGAGTTTTTCGATGATACCTGAGTGGGGTATTGTGTCGAAGGCCTTTGCCAGGTCGAGGTAGGCTGTATGGACTGCCTTTCCCTCATCAATGGCCTTGGTGACTGTCTCGAAAAAGTCAACCAAGTTTAAGAGGCAGGATCTGCCTTTGACAAAGCCAAACTGGGTTGGATCCAAAGTCTGCAAGTTCCCTATGTCTTTATTTATGAGTTCCATTATGATCCTCTCCATGGCTTTGCAGATAAGGCTTGTCAAGCTAATGGGGCGGTAATTTCCAGGGTCTGTGGAGGCACCGCCCTTATGAAGTGGGACCACAGTCGCCGTGCGCCACTCCTTGGGTACGTATCCTGAGGTGAGGCTAAGATTAAACAGCTGTCCTAACTATGGGTTTAATTCCTCGTTGAGTTCATGAAGCACACAGCCGGGGACACCATCCGGTCCCATGGATGCTGTGTTTTTTGCCTTAGTGAGGGCAGTTCTCACCTGGGCGTTGGAGATGTTTGGGGGGCTACAATCCTCTGGGATAGATATCTCTCCTTTTGGGGGGGAGGGGGGGGAGAAGTTTGCACTGAACCTGTCAGCCAGTATGTTGGCAATGTGTGTAGGTTCAGTAATTTTCACATCATTTTGAACTAATTCTGAGCATATCTGGGAGTTTCCTCCTAGGTTTCTAACATAGCTAAAGAAGGCCTTATGATTCTCTTTAGAGTCCTTGGCGATTTTTCTCTCAAAATTTGCCTTGGATGATTTTATGAGAGCTCTTAGTTTTTTACTTATAATGATCAAAGGTGTCTTACCTTTCAAGGATTTTGCTCTATCTTGTAGTAGCTTCCTCCTTTTGTTGTAGAGCTTGTTTATGGCTGGGGTCCACCAGACTGGACGCTTGCCTTTGGTACAGAGAGTCTTAGTTTTGTTTGGGATTGCCTGATCCATGCAGTCCTGTAGGTGCTGGTAGAAGGCATTTGTAAGTGATTCAGCGGTTTGAGTAATGTTTACCACTGGCTCAGGGGCCTTAAAGGAGACCACACTAGTTTTTAGAAGTGTGAAATCGGCTTTTGAGAAGTTTTTCACTGTGGTCTTTTTTGTTTCAGGTGGGGGCGGGATGAGGACCTCCAGCGAGATTAGTTTATGATCTGATCTCACCAGTGAGGGGTATACTTCCGGTGTTGAACATTTTGATCCCATGTTCGTGATGATGAGATCAAGTATGTTTTCTCCTCTTGTGGGGATGGTGACTAGTTGTTCCATGGCATTTGAGTTTATGAACTCCAGGAATCTTTGGAGTGTTGTAATAATTAGTACTGAATGAGAAAGGCATATTGTGCCACGTTAGTACTGAAAAGGATAGGAGTGTTGTAATAACTAGTACTGAATGAGAAAGGCATATTGTGTCAACTAGTACTGAATGGGATAGGAGTGGTGTAATAACTAGTACTGAATGAGAAAGGCATATTGTGCCACCTAGTACTGAAAAGGATAGGAGTGTTATAATAACTAGTACTGAATGAGAAAGGCATATTGTGCCACCTAGTACTGAAAAGGTTAGGAGTGTTGTAATAACTAGTACTGAATGAGAAAGGCATATTATGTCCACTAGTACTGAAAAGGATAGGAGTGTTGTAATAACTAGTACTGAATGAGAAAAGCATATTGTGCCACCTAGTACTGAAAAGGATAGGAGTGTTGTAATAACTAGTACTGAATGAGAAAGGCATATTGTGCCACCTAGTACTGAAAAGGATAGGAGTGTTGTAATAACTAGTACTGAATGAGAAAGGCATATTGTGCCACCTAGTACTGAAAAGGATAGGGTGTTGTAATAACTAGTACTGAATGAGAAAGGCATATTGTGCCACCTAGTACTGAAAAGGATAGGAGTGTTGTAATAACTAGTACTGAATGAGAAAGGCATATTGTGCCACCTGGTACTGAAAAGGATAGCCGTGCTGTAATAACTAGTACTGAATGAGAAAGGCATATTGTGTCAACTAGTACTGAATGGGATAGGAGTGTTGTAATAACTAGTACTGAATGAGAAAGGCATATTGTGCCACCTAGTACTGAAAAGGATAGGAGTGTTGTAATAACTAGTACTGAATGAGAAAGGCATATTGCGTCAACTAGTACTGAATGGGATAGGAGTGGTGTAATAACTAGTACTGAATGAGAAAGGCATATTGTGCCACCTAGTACTGAAAAGGATAGGAGTGTTGTAGTAACTAGTACTGAATGAGAAAGGCATATTGTGCCACCTAGTACTGAAAAGGATAGGAGTGCTGTAATAACTAGTACTGAATGAGAAAGGCATATTGTGCCACCTAGTAATGAAAAGGATAGGAGTGTTGTAGTAACTAGTACCGAATAAGAAAGGCATATTGTGCCACCTAGTACTGAAAAGGAGAGGAGTGCTGTAATAACTAGTACTGAATGAGAAAGGCATATTGTGTCAACTAGTACTGAATGGGATAGGAGCATTATATCAAGTAGTACTGAACAGGTTAGGAGTGTTGTAACAGTTAGTACTGAATGAGATAGGGGCATTGTAACAATTAATATTGAATAGGATTGGAGTGCTGTAACAACTAGGTATGAAGTGTTACATCAGCTAGTACTGAATGGAGTAGGTGCTTTGTGTCAACCAGTAGTGAATATGATTGTGACCTAGCCCTGAAGAGGATAGGAGCATTGTATGACCTAGGACTAACGGGATAGGAGTGTTGTGTCAACAAGTACTGAAAAGGATATAAGTGTTCTTCCATCTAGTACTGAGCAAGATAGGAGCATTATAACAATTAGTACTGAATGGGACAGGAACATTGTGACAACTAATAGTGAATGGGATTGGGGCATTATATTACTGAATAAGACTGAAATATTTTGTCAGCTAGAACTGAATGGGACAGAAGTGCTGTAACAACAACTACCGAATTATTAGGCACAGGGGCAGAAATGCATGCATTAAACTCTATGGAAGATTCCTAAGGTGTCATTACTGAGGGAAACACTATATTTATTTGGGCAGTGGTTTGAATAAAAAGTTAATGAAGCTTTTTATTAAATACATGGCCCAAATAAATAAGAAATGACTAGGGCAAGATATCGTGGCAGGTAACTCATCGTGTACCACAATGCATTGTTAAAGCATGACAATACACTTTAAGCTTCTTTGGTAGGATGGGAATAGCAAATAGATGTTTTTGTTGATACTGACATAGTCTTGTCTGCCTCTGTGACAATAATAATTTGCATTTGCATCATTACCCTGTTGAGATGCAATGTAATGCAATATATATGTATGTAAGTGTTAATCCTGCTTGCTTATTTTGCATATTGTCTCATTTACTTACTAATTGTTATTTATCTTTGCACGGATTATCTAGACATTGTCTGTATCTATGCACTCTGTTTTTGCCTTTATAGTCTGGGTCATGGCCTAAAAGACTGATCCACCTAGATGGTTAACAAATATTATATAATAAAATAAATACATTGCATATCATTAACTCATGGTCTATGAAAAAACATAGTATGATGGGAGTTTACCAAGATTAAAAGCTGTTGAAATGATGTTTCCAGACTTAGACTCTTTTGAAAAATTTGGGCAGTACTCCAAGAGATGCATCCTCTCCTAGTGTATCAGATGTAAGCACTCCGGCACTGCTGTTATGTTTCTGTTTGTCACTGCTGTGGCCACCTGCTGTCAGCAAGGGAGTGAATTAGTGCTTGGACTCATTATATTGTCTGCCTCAAATTCCATCTAAACATCTTCATTCATGTTCTTCTACTGGTAGTGGAGTGAGAAGAGGGCAACACCAGGTTTAGAGACCACTGTTTACTATTTAAAGACTTGGACAGTTTTATTTCTAACATTACTTCATGCTGCATTATACTGCCATGTCTACACACATCAGTCTAGTTACATCATCCTCAACTCCTCCACTGAATTTCAATTTACACATCATTTCTGCATCAATATTATATTGCTTTACTTCTTTATTTTGTTATAGTAGTCATCTGGTTTTGTTTTAAAACTTGCCAGGACACATTACAAAGTTCCTTTTTTTGTTTTCCTTAATTTCACGTTCAGTCGGTTCCCATTCCTTTCCCTTCCTTCTAACTTTCTGGCCCCTTTCTTGATCTCCGAGAATGTGACAGTAAAGATTTGGATGCTTTTGTTAGTTGTGGGAATGAAATCTGCTCTCTTTGGGATGTGACAGTCACTGGTTTATTTCCAGTAAATGGAGCCTTATATATAGATGAAAAACCCATCTCTACTGTACCGCTCTGTTTACTGCAGGCATAGTCCCCTCACCTTTCTCTTTAGTCATTTTCCTGTCATTGTGTGCAATGCAATTTTCCTTTTACATTTTACATGGCACACCTAACCATCTTGGTGTTTGCTCAGGTACCCCTTCATTACCCTGCCTCTCTCTCTTATTCTTATTCCCTATTAGTTGCAAAGGAAACATATCCAGACCTACTTCAAAAGAAGGCAGGTGTTCCCTAACCTGTTGGAGTTGGTTTGCATCATCAAATCAAACATGAGTCTCTGTAATGTAAGCACCCTTCTTTGCATTCTCTTGCAGGTCTCTTAACTGCATTTCCTTTTAATATGACTTCCTTTATATAGGTGTTCCTTACCTTTCTAGAGGTTTATCCTTCAACGGGCTGCATTAAGGTCATGTTATACAATTCTGAAAGGGAAAAGTCACACAGCTGACATTTCTGAGTACAAAATAAAGATTTTCATGTCCACCACAAAATTAGTGGGGTGTCTCATAAACTCACATATACTATTTACTTAAAAAACAGATATACTGGTGGACAGAGAGGTGGATGTCTTTTGCTATGCAGATGTTTTGAATCTGAAGTTAATGTGATCTTTGACCTTAAATTAGGGGAGAGGCTGAGGTCCAGCCTGGAATCCTCATCACTCTGTTGCATACTATCTACATCATCTGTGGACACAGACAAGGAACTCCAAGGGAACAGCATTGTTATAGCTTTGCTCATGCACTGTAATATGAAGATCCTCTTATCTGAATCCCCCAACGCCTCATTAGTATACAGACTCCATTACACTGGATCCCCTTAATGGTCTTTTAATACTAGGGAGAATACGTGCTCTGTGTTTATTTGTTTTTTTTGGGGGGGTGACCTGTATTAGGATGCCTGGAGAAGTGTGGGAAATGATTACTGTTTTGTTGATTGGAGCAGATAGAGATCATGGGATAGTTGCATCAGATGACATAAAAGCAGTCAACCAGTGTGCAAATATATAAAATTAAACACAGGATAGTGTATCTTTTATAGAGTTGTACATACATTTTGAGGTGTGTGAACTGTGCAGGTAAACACCTTGAGTTTTGCCACTTGGAGTGACACTCCTTAGAATGCATATGAAATCCTACTAAGAAAACCTCCTTGTTTATTATTCTCAGCCTAGTAACTAGAAGGCTTTTTGTTTTACTGGCAAACAATACAATTCATGGGTTGTAATAATGAACCCTCTCCCCATCTCTCTCCGCATGCCAAAGCAAAGATTTTTAAGATTTCATTCTGCCTAGTTTGCCCGTATCATGACTACATTTCCAAGTAGCAGTCAATTGTATGTTTTTGATTTTTGAATATTTACAAAGCGAAAAATAATTTCTTATATCCCTGATATGTTTTGGAATAAAAAAATGTAGAAAAACCAGTCAGTTTGGCCATTCACTCCCAATCAATTACTTTTACTTTGGTGAAAATTTACCCCGACAATTTTATAAAATAAATGCAAAAAATGTGTTCTGTCTACTGACACAACTCATAATATTTCATCTTTTTGGACACCTAAATCTGAATTCGGTACTCTAGCAGCATTGTTTGTAAGAACCTGCTGCATATGGGTGGGATGCAAAATGTTTCACTTGGTCTGCTCTAGTTGGTCAAAATCAGTTTCTCAGCACAACAGAGAGAATCTCCTAGTCAATGACGTGCTGAAGCTGCACAGAGAAAATGTTAATTAATAGCTCATTATCATGTCTGTGAATGAAGCAATGTGTTGTGAGACCTGACAGTGCTGGTGTTCCCCCACCAGTCCAGACTTAACTGTAGCATAGGCACTCCCCTACGTGCAAGCATGTGCACACACGAACACACACACACACACACACACACACACACACACACACACACACACACACACACACACACAAATGCATTCATGCACACACACACACGCAGACACATGCACACACACACGCACGCACATGCACACACACGCACACACACACACACACACACACGCACACACACGCACACACAGACACACACACACACACACACACACACACACACACACACACACACACACACACACACACACACACACACACGCACGTACGCACGCACACGCACACACACGCAAGCATCCAAAAGCAAGCCTCACATGCTTGCTCACAATCCCAGAAATACTCATCAGCACACCTGTAAGAACTTCTCAACACACATAGACAGAACACGTACACACCTATTCACTCCGTTTCATGCTTCCACAATTGTGTGCACAGATATCTATACAGGTACACACAGACAGACACATACTCGATCACATATCCTGGCTCAACTATACTTTACTGACTTCACAGTATGAGCTGTGGGTACTCTCAAAGGAGTGAACTGGCGAACGCTGTCAAAAGGTGGTGTTCAGTTTTTCCTTTATAGAGAAAAAAATTAACTGAGCCAAACAATTACATCACAGCCACTGCCATGTCTTCAGGAGAGCACATAGGTAATTAGCATTAGAACATGGACATAATATCAGATAATAACCTAGTGCAGAATAGTGTATTAATAAATGCAAACAGCCCATTGACAATGTCTGTGGCTTCATGGCAGCAAATTAAGTCACCATGATGTATAACACATGTTTTTGTAGGGGGGGAGCCCCCTGCCCTCCCACATCCCTTCTTACTTATCATAGGATCATAGGAGGTTACTAGGCTAATAGGTTCATAGGTGTGTACTAGTCTAATGGCCCTGGGGCCTTTACAAGCCTAGCCATAGGATTACACTGGCATAGTGCCACCCGATCTTAGTTCCCAGTGCCTCTGTTGAGTAGAGCCACTGGAGTGATCCCTGGGGTGAATTTCCTGTTTCCCATCCACTCATCAAGATTTCTCTTGAAGAGAGTCAGTGAGGTGCTCTGCTTAACATGTATGGAAAGTCTGTTCCTTAGCATGTTCTGTTAATTGTGGTAATGAGGTTGAGGTCTCTGGAGCGTGTGGTGTGGAGGGATTGGGATTTCTTTAGATGTAGCATTTCTAACAGAGCTGGGTCAGACATGGCTTTGTAAGTCAAGCAGAGATCGCATCTAAGCAGGCGATATGATACAGAGAATAATTGGAGTTTTTTGAGTCTGTCCATATAGAACAAGTGTTTAAGGCCTAGGATCCTCTTTGTGAGGTACTTTTGCGGCCTCTCCAGTTGTTGCAGGTGTTTAGTGAGGTACACACTGAATGGGGCATTGTACTCGATGATTGGCCTAATAAGGGAGGAGTAGAGGGAGACAATGACCTCTTTCTTCCTGGATGCAAAACCCTTAGTAATGAGATGTGCCACATAGAAGGACTTTCTGACCACAGTGGCAATGTGGTGGTCAAAAGAGAGGTTTCTGTCAACCTGTGTTCTCAGCTCTCTTATAATGCCTTCTGTGTTCAGTGGACTGCCATCAATGTGGTAATTCACAGGACCGGGTTTATCCTAAAGGAGATGACAACACATTTTTTGGCATTGAGCTTAAGACCATGGTTCTGACACCAGTCATTGGTCTCAGTGAGGCCATTCTGTAGGATGTTAACATCACTTGAGGAGTTAATAATAGCTCCCAACTTGCAATCGTCTGCGAACTTTGTCAGCCAAAGTCCCTTTGTGTTGGCCTGGACTTCAGAGAAGTAGATACCAAACAGGAGAGGACCCAGGACCGAACCCTGTGGGACTCCACTTGTGACTAGTCGGCAGTCTGACTTGGAGTCAGCTACTTTCACACTGTGTGTTCTATCTGTGAGCCAGTTTGCTAGTGATATAAGGGTTGATGCCAAGCCTAGTGAGTTTTTCTATGATTCCTGAGTGGGGAATGGTATCAAAAGCCTTGGCCAGATCAAGGTAGACTGCATGAACCACCTTGCCTTCATCCACAGCTCTGGTGACTGACTCATAGAAGTCGACCAAGTTGAGCAGGCATGATCCACCCTTCACAATACCAAACTGTGTGGGATCCAGAGTTTGGAGATTCCCTATATCCTTGTTTATTAGGTCCATGATGTGTTCCATAGCTTTATATATCAAACTCTTCAGGCTAATGGGGCGATAGTTCCCATGGTCTGTAGTCACTCCTCCTTTGTGGAGAGGGATGACTGTAGCAGTGCACCATTCAGTAGGGACAAAGCCTGAGGTGAGGCTGTGATTGAACAGGGCACACAGATGAGGTGCCATTTCAGTCTGTAGTTCATGTAGAACACAACCAGGGATATTGTCAGGTCCCATAGAAGCTGTATTCTTGGCCTTGGACAGTGCTGTTTTAACCTGTGCAGCAGTAATACTGGGTGCCTGACAATCTACTAGTATTGTGATTGGTCCTTTGGAGGGGAGGGGTAAAGGTGGCACTGAATCTGTCGGCCAGTATACTGGCAATATCTGTTGGCTTGGTATAGGAGGTACCATTGTGCAGTAGCTCAAAACAAATCTGGGTATTGCAGTGGAGATTCTTTACATAACTATAGAAGGCCTTGTGATTGTATTTATTATCTGCTGCAGTTCTGTTTTCATAGCTAGCTTTAGAGGATTTGATGAGGGATCTCAACTTTTTGCTGAGGCTGATAAGAGAGTTTTTCTAGTCTTGGGAATTCTGTTGTAGAGTTTGTTTATGGCAGGGGACCACCAGATTGGCTTCCTTTTTTTGGAGGAGAGTGTCTTGGTTCTATTTGGTATGGTGAGAGCCCTGCATTTGTGTACATGTTTGTAAAGTGCATTGGTGTATGATTTTGCAGTCATGCAACTGTTCTCCATTTGCATGGGTGCAGTGAAGTTAGTCACCTCTGTTTTTAGGAGCCCAAAGTTATCTTTGGAGAAGTTTTTCATGGTGGTTACCTTTGTTGGGGGGGGGGGTATGGATTTCCAAGGTGATTAGTTTGTGGTCAGATCTAACCAGGGAGGAGGTGACTATTGGTGTAGAGCAGCAGTCACCCATGTTAGTAATGACCAGGTCAAGGATGTTGCTAACTCTAGTGGGGATAAGAACGAGCTGGTCCAGGGCATTGAAATTAATGAACTCCAGGAAATGTTGGGCAAGTGTATTGGTACAAGAGTAGTTTACCCAGTTAATGGAGGGGTAGTTGAATGACCACAAGGCCCTTACAAGCCTAGCCAAATTCAACCTGTGCTTCCAAGGGTGTCCGGTTCACACAGACACTAAAATTAGCACCTATTGCTCCTGTCCAAGAGAGACACAGGTGGAAACCCTGGGGTGAATTTCTGGTTACCCATCCAGTCGTCCAAATTATGCTTAAATAGGGCCAATGAGGGGCTTTGTTAAACATGAATAGGAAGCTTGTTCCAAAGGTGGGACAACCTCTGTGAGACACATCTGTCTCTTCAGCAAGTTCTGTTGATGTCACATACCAGGTTAAGGTCCTTTGAGCAAGTGACCCATGTGCCATTTGACTTGCGAATGTGCAAGCTTTCCATGAAAGCTGGGTCAGAGATTGCTCTATGTGCAAGGCACAATTCACCTCTGAGAAGTCTGTATGACACACAGTAAAGTAACAATGATTTCAGTCTATCCACATAAGACAGATCTTGAAGACCCTGAATTTTCTTTGTAAGGAATATTTGTGTTCTCTCCAATTGCTGCAGGTGTTTGGAAAGGAACATGCCAAAGGAAGCATCATACTCTATTACTGGCCTGATGAGGAAAGAGTATGGGAAGGCGGTTATAACCTCATTTTTTCTGGAGGCAATGCCCTTACTTATGAGATGAACAATATAAAATGCCCTTCTTACCACTCTGGAGACATGGTGATTGAAGTTAAGGTTGCTGTCAACCTGTGTGCCCAGATCTATCACCACTGACTGTGTGCTTAGGGTATTGCTATTGATGTGGTAGTTTGCAGGAACAATGCCCTTGCCGAAGGGGATGATAATGCATTTTTTTTGCATTAAGTTTAAGACCGTGACTTTGGCACCAGTCATTAGTCTGCATGAGATCTTCTTGCAGGATGTTGACATCGCTAGGGGATTCAATGATCGCTCCCAGTTTGCATTCATCAGCAAACGTCAGCCACAGTCCTTTAGTTTTAGCCTGTACTTCTGAGAAGTAGATTCCAAACAATAGGCGTCCCAGACCTGATCCCTGTGGAACACCATTGGTTACAGGTCTGCTGGAAGAGGTGGAGTCCCCTGTTTTGACCATATGAGTTTTATCAGTGAGCCAGTTTGCAACCCACCTGTCAATATATGGGTTGATACCCAGCTGAGTGAGTTTATCAATGATGCCTGAATGAGGGATTGTGTCAAAGGCCTTGACTAAGTCTAGGTAGGCCGTATGCACAGATTTGCCCTAATCTAGGGCTTTGGTGACTATCTTAAAGAAGTCCACAAAGTTTAACAGGCATAATCTCCCTGTGACAAAGCCAAACCGGGTGGGGTCAAGCACTTGGAGATTTCCTCTATCTTTCTTAATAAGGTCCATGATGATTTGTTCCATGGCCTTGCTGGTCAAGCTAATGGGTCTATCGTTCCCAGGGTCTGTGGACACTCCCCCATTGTGCAAAGGGATGATGATAGCTGTTTTCCATTCTGCTGGGATGAAGCCAGTGCTCAAGCTGTGATTGAAAAACATGCCCAATGGTGATGCTAATTCCTGTTTTAATCCATGCAGAGCACAGCCTGGGATGTTGTCTGGTCCCATAGAGTCTGGGGTTTTGGCCTTGGAGAGGGCATTTAAGACCTGCTCTGGGGGGGAGATACTAGGTGGGGGACAGGTGTCAGGTATACTTTTGTATATGTGGCAGGGACAGGGAGTGAAGTTTTCATTGAACCTGTCAGCCATCAGGTTTGCTATATCCTCAGGTTCTGTATATGTAGTACCACTGACTATTAGTTCAGCACAAATTTGGGCCTTACTTTTGAGGCTACTGATGTAACTAAAGAACACCTTGTACGTATCCTTATTTAGGGAAGCTAATTTGGATTCATAGTTAGCTTTCTAGGACTTCACTAGGAGTCTTATTTGCTTGTTTAAGTTGAGGAGGGAGTGTTTCCCGTTTGAGACCTTCCTTCCTAATCTTAGACAGCAATTTATTTCTCCTGTTGTATACCCTATTAATGGCAGTTGTTCACCAGGCAGGTTTATCTTTCCTTGAAGATCTTGCTTTGGTTCTATCAGGTACAGGAGTGTGAATACAATTGTACAGGTGGTTGTATAAAGAATTGGTGTATACCTCAGCATAGGTGTCTGTTCCATCAGTGGGGTCAGGGGCTATGAAGCTGTTTATGCTGTCACGTAAGAAGCTGTAATTTTCCTTGGCGAAGTTTTTTAGTCTAGTTGTTGCTGGGTGGGGTGGGGTGGGGTGGGGGGACTTGTGTTATAGTTACTTCTAGCAAGGCTGATTTGTGGTCAGATCTCACTAGGGATGGCCATACACTGGAGATGGTACAGCAGTCTCCCATGTTGGTGAGCACCAGATCCGGGATGTGTGACCCCCGTGTGCATGTGTCAACCAGCTGGTCCAGGGCATTGGAGTTAACGAAGTCCAGGAACCTTTGGGTAAGTGAGTTAGAAAATGTATAATTTACCCAGTCAATGGATAGGTAATTAAAGTCACCCAAAAACAGGGTGTTTGGTTGTATCTTGACTGACTCAAGTAGATGCAAGTAGGCTGAGTGGATGTCCTGATTCATGGATGAGGTCCTATAGATGGCAATGACCTTAAGAGGGGTGTTACCTTCAGTCAATTGCACCTGAAGTAATTCAAGGGAATCATGCTGTTCCAATCTAGAGGTGCATTTATCTTTAATAAATATTGATACACCACCTCCGTTAGTTCTCATGCCTTCAGTTTGTGGTCTGAATGTGTAGAAGGAAATGTAACCTGGTATAGCTGGGGTGCTCTCTGCAGCCTTAAACCAGGTCTCTGTGACTGCACAAATGTCGGCATTTTCCAAGGTGAGGACTGCTTCCAGTGAGTGCAGTTTCTGGTTTAGACTCCTTAGTGTTTAGCAGCATAACCTTGAGGTTGTTTTTAGAGGGTATTTTTATGTCAGGAATTTTGTTCTTGTGACATTGTCTAAATAAGACATTATGGGGCTGGCAAGACCCTTAGTCAGTAACTGAAATCCCAGGGGTGCCAGATGAAGACCTTCTCTAGCAAAGCATTGAGGTCTGTTGACCATGTCATCAAAGGCTGACAAGTACTGGATCCCCTTTGAATGACACCAGAAACTAAGCCAATTGTTGAAATCAATCATTTTTTATTTGTTATGAGGTATAACCCTAGGCAAAGGTAAAATGCTGCTTAAGGCTAGGGACATACCTGCCTGAGACACATAATCAGAGAGCTCAGCCATGTCTCTCTTCGTATAGTCCAGTGAGGTACATCTCAAGTTGTTGACACCAACATGGACTATGACACAGTCATAAGAGTGTCTGTTGTTAAGAGACTTGAGTGCATGCGTGATGTGGCAGATCCTGGCACCTGACAGACAGCTCATCGTGACCTTTTCCTTATCCAACCTGGTGAGAGGGAAGTCTGTGTGTCTCACAACTGAGTTGCCTGTGACTAAGATGTTTGTTTTTGTGTAATTCCTTAGGGGCTTGACTGGTGAGACACTGGTGTGTGATATATTATGTGTACTATGTTCTGCAGAGGATGTATTATGTGAAGCATGCTTGTGTTTGTGTTTGTGTTTGGGAGGTCTCTGATGTTTAGGTAAGCTTCTGGTAAGGACCTCCGCATATGTAGGTTTATGTGTTGTTGGTTTGGTAGGTGCAGGAGGTGAGGTGTACATGCTGACAACCTGCTTGGTATCAGATGAACTGACTGGTGAAGGAGAGAGCCTGGATTCTAGGTTCTTGATATAGATGCATCTATGACATAATGAATTTGTGTGGACTAGAAGTGGGTATACATAATATACATATGATATATATATATATATATATATATATATATATATATATATATATATATATATATATATATATATATATATAAAACTCCAAGATCACTGAGCAGCTGAGAATGGATAAAACCCCAATTCCAGCTATACTGTTAGCTGGCACAAATACTCACTTGCACTGCTCAGTATTTTGACTTTTGATTTTGTGGCACTTTGATATTGTGCAGTTTTGATAATCTGGGATTCAACTAACGAACGTCAATGTTTTGGCAATTCAGTGCTCTAGCATAGATCCCAGACTCACACTATGTCCACCCTGCAATTTCACTTACACAGTATGTTAAACATTCTCTTTATGTGTTACTGGTGTTGCGTATACTTTGTAGACTTGTGGTACAGCATCAGGAGATGTACGGAGTACTCCACTGCAGGTACAAAGTCATACGTACAGCATCAGGAGATGTAAGGAGTACTCCACTGCTGGTACAAAGTCATATGTACAGCATCAGGAAATGTACAGAGTACTCCACTGCTGGTACAAAGTCATACGTACAGCATCAGGAGATGTACGGAGTACTCCACTGCTGGTACAAAGTCATACATACAGCATCAGGAGATGTACGGAGTACTCCACTGCTGGTACAAAGTCATACGTACAGCATCAGGAAATGTACGGAGTACTCCACTGCTGGTACAAAGTCATACGTACAGCATCAGGAAATGTACAGAGTACTCCACTGCTGGTACAAAGTCATATGTACAGCATCAGGAGATGTAAGGAGTACTCCACTGCTTTTACAAAGTCATACGTACAGCATCAGGAGATGTACGGAGTACTCCACTGCTGGTACAAAGTCATACATACAGCATCAGGAGATGTACGGAGTACTCCACTGCTGGTACAAAGTCATACATACAGCATCAGGAGATGTACGGAGTACTCCACTGCTGGTACAAAGTCATACATACAGCATCAGGAGATGTACGGAGTACTCCACTGCTGGTACAAAGTCATACGTACAGCATCAGGAGATGTACGGAGTACTCCACTGCTGGTACAAAGTCATACGTACAGCATCAGGAGATGTACAGAGTACTCCACTGCTGGTACAAAGTCATACATACAGCATCAGGAGATGTACGGAGTACTCCACTGCTGGTACAAAGTCATACATACAGCATCAGGAGATGTAAGGAGTACTCCACTGCTGGTACAAAGTCATACATACAGCATCAGGAGATGTACGGAATACTCCACTGCTGGTACAAAGTCATACGTACAGCATCAGGAGATGTACAGAGTACTCCACTGCTGGTACAAAGTCATACGTACAGCATCAGGAGATGTACAGAGTACTCCACTGCTGGTACAAAGTCATACGTACAGCATCAGGAGATGTACGGAGTACTCCACTGCTGGTACAAAGTCATACATACAGCATCAGGAGATGTAAGGAGTACTCCACTGCTGGTACAAAGTCATACATACAGCATCAGGAGATGTACGGAATACTCCACTGCTGGTACAAAGTCATACGTACAGCATCAGGAGATGTACAGAGTACTCCACTGCTGGTACAAAGTCATACGTACAGCATCAGGAGATGTACAGAGTACTCCACTGCTGGTACAAAGTCATACGTACAGCATCAGGAGATGTGAGTACTCCACTGCTGGTACAAAGTCATACATACAGCATCAGGAGATGTAAGGAGTACTCCACTGCTGGTACAAAGTCATACATACAGCATCAGGAGATGTACGGAATACTCCACTGCTGGTACAAAGTCATACGTACAGCATCAGGAGATGTACAGAGTACTCCACTGCTGGTACAAAGTCATACGTACAGCATCAGGAGATGTACAGAGTACTCCACTGCTGGTACAAAGTCATACGTACAGCATCAGGAGATGTACGGAGTACTCCACTGCTGGTACAAAGTCATACATACAGCATCAGGAGATGTACGGAGTACTCCACTGCTGGTACAAAGTCATACGTACAGCATCAGGAGATGTACAGAGTACTCCACTGCTGGTACAAAGTCATACGTACAGCATCAGGAGATGTAAGGAGTACTCCACTGCTGGTACAAAGTCATACATACAGCATCAAAATATGTACGGAGTACTCCACTGCTGGTACAAAGTCATACGTACAGCATCAGGAAATGTACAGAGTACTCCACTGCTGGTACAAAGTCATATGTACAGCATCAGGAGATGTAAGGAGTACTCCACTGCTTTTACAAAGTCATACGTACAGCATCAGGAGATGTACGGAGTACTCCACTGCTGGTACAAAGTCATACATACAGCATCAGGAGATGTACGGAGTACTCCACTGCTGGTACAAAGTCATACGTACAGCATCAGGAAATGTACGGAGTACTCCACTGCTGGTACAAAGTCATACGTACAGCATCAGGAAATGTACAGAGTACTCCACTGCTGGTACAAAGTCATATGTACAGCATCAGGAGATGTAAGGAGTACTCCACTGCTTTTACAAAGTCATACGTACAGCATCAGGAGATGTACGGAGTACTCCACTGCTGGTACAAAGTCATACATACAGCATCAGGAGATGTACGGAGTACTCCACTGCTGGTACAAAGTCATACGTACAGCATCAGGAGATGTACGGAGTACTCCACTGCTGGTACAAAGTCATACGTACAGCATCAGGAAATGTACAGAGTACTCCACTGCTGGTACAAAGTCATATGTACAGCATCAGGAGATGTAAGGAGTACTCCACTGCTTTTACAAAGTCATACGTACAGCATCAGGAGATGTACGGAGTACTCCACTGCTGGTACAAAGTCATACATACAGCATCAGGAGATGTATGGAGTACTCCACTGCTGGTACAAAGTCATACGTACAGCATCAGGAAATGTACGGAGTACTCCACTGCTGGTACAAAGTCATACGTACAGCATCAGGAGATGTACGGAGTACTCCACTGCTGGTACAAAGTCATACGTACAGCATCAGGAAATGTAAGGAGTACTCCACTGCTGGTACAAAGTCATACATACAGCATCAGGAGATGTAAGGAGTACTCCACTGCTGGTACAAAGTCATACGTACAGCATCAGGAGATGTACAGAGTACTCCACTGCTGCTACAAAGTCATACGTACAGCATCAGGAGATGTACGGAGTACTCCACTGCTGGTACAATGTCATACGTACAGCATCAGGAAATGTACGGAGTACTCCACTGCTGGTACAAAGTCATACATACAGCATCAGGAAATGTACGGAGTACTCCACTGCTGGTACAAAGTCATACATACAGCATCAGGAAATGTACAGAGTACTCCACTGCTGGTACAAAGTCATACGTACAGCATCAGGAGATGTACGGAGTACTCCACTGCTGGTACAAAGTCATAAGTACAGCATCAGGATATGTAAGGAGTACTCCACTGTTGGTACAAAGTCATACGTACAGCATCAAGAAATGTACGGAGTACTCCACTGCTGGTACAAAGTCATACGTACAGCATCAGGAAATGTACAGAGTACTCCACTGCTGGTACAAAGTCATACGTACAGCATCAGGAAATGTACGGAGTACTCCACTGCTGGTACAAAGTCATACGTACAGCATCAGGAGATGTAAGGAGTACTCCACTGCTGGTACAAAGTCATACGTACAGCATCAGGAGATGTAAGGAGTACTCCACTGCTGGTACAAAGTCATACGTACAGCATCAGGAGATGTAAGGAGTACTCCACTGCAGGTACAAAGTCATACGTACAGCATCAGGAAATGTACGGAGTACTCCACTGCTGGTACAAAGTCATACGTACAGCATCAGGAGATGTAAGGAGTACTCCACTGCTGGTACAAAGTCATACGTACAGCATCAGGAGATGTACGGAGTACTCCACTGCTGGTACAAAGTCATAAGTATAGCATCAGGATATGTAAGGAGTACTCCACTGCTGCTACAAAGTCATACGTACAGCATCAGGAAATGTACGGAGTACTCCACTGCTGGTACAAAGTCATACGTACAGCATCAGGAGATGTAAGGAGTACTCCACTGCTGGTACAAAGTCATATGTACAGCATCAGGATATGTACGGAGTACTCCACTGCTGGTACAAAGTCATACGTACAGCATCAGGAGATGTACGGAGTACTCCACTGCTGGTACAAAGTCATACGTACAGCATCAGGAGATGTAAGGAGTACTCCACTGCTGTTACAAAGTCATACGTACAGCATCAGGAGATGTAAGGAGTACTCCACTGCTGGTACAAAGTCATACGTACAGCATCAGGATATGTACGGAGTACTCCACTGCTGGTACAAAGTCATACGTACAGCATCAGGAGATGTACGGAGTACTCCACTGCTGGTACAAAGTCATACGTACAGCATCAGGAGATGTAAGGAGTACTCCACTGCTGCTACAAAGTCATACGTACAGCATCAGGAGATGTAAGGAGTACTCCACTGCTGGTACAAAGTCATACGTACAGCATCAGGAAATGTACGGAGTACTCCACTGCTGGTACAAAGTCATACGTACACCATCAGGAGATGTACGGAGTACTCCACTGCTGGTACAAAGTCATACGTACAGCATCAGGAGATGTACGGAGTACTCCACTGCTGGTACAAAGTCATACGTACAGCATCAGGAGATGTACGGAGTACTCCACTGCTGGTGCAAAGTCATACGTACAGCATCAGGAGATGTACGGAGTACTCCACTGCTGGTACAGTCATACGTACAGCATCAGAAGATGTAAGGAGTACTCCACTGCTGGTACAAAGTCATACGTACAGCATCAGGAGATGTAAGGAGTACTCGACTGCTGGTACAAAGTCATACGTACAGCATCAGGAGATGTAAGGAGTACTCCACTGCTGCTACAAAGTCATACGTACAGCATCAGGAGATGTAAGGAGTACTCCACTGCTGGTACAAAGTCATACGTACAGCATCAGGAAATGTACGGAGAACTCCACTGCTGCTACAAAGTCATACGTACAGCATCAGGAAATGTACGGAGTACTCCACTGCTGGTACAAAGTCATACGTACAGCATCAGGAGATGTAAGGAGTACTCCACTGCTGGTACAAAGTCATACGTACAGCATCAGGAGATGTAAGGAGTACTCCACTGCTGGTACAAAGTCATACGTACAGCATCAGGAGATGTAAGGAGTACTCCACTGCTGGTACAAAGTCATACGTACAGCATCAGGAAATGTAAGGAGTACTCCACTGCTGGTACAAAGTCATACGTACAGCATCAGGAGATGTACGGAGTACTCCACTGCTGGTACAAAGTCATACGTACAGCATCAGGAGATGTAAGGAGTACTCCACTGCTGGTACAACGTCATACGTACAGCATCAGGATATGTACGGAGTACTCCACTGCTGGTACAAAGTCATACGTACAGCATCAGGAGATGTACGGAGTACTCCACTGCTGGTACAAAGTCATACGTACAGCATCAGGAGATGTAAGGAGTACTCCACTGCTGGTACAAAGTCATACGTACAGCATCAGGAGATGTAAGGAGTACTCCACTGCTGGTACAAAGTCATACGTACAGCATCAGGAGATGTACGGAGTACTCCACTGCTGGTACAAAGTCATACGTACAGCATCAGGAAATGTACGGAGTACTCCACTGCTGCTACAAAGTCATACGTACAGCATCAGGAGATGTAAGGAGTACTCCACTGCTGGTACAAAGTCATACGTACAGCATCAGGAGATGTAAGGAGTACTCCACTGCTGGTACAAAGTCATACGTACAGCATCAGGATATGTACAGAGTACTCCACTGCTGGTACAAAGTCATACGTACAGCATCAGGAGATGTACGGAGTACTCCACTGCTGGTACAAAGTCATACGTACAGCATCAGGAGATGTAAGGAGTACTCCACTGCTGGTACAAAGTCATACGTACAGCATCAGGAGATGTAAGGAGTACTCCACTGCTGGTACAAAGTCATACGTACAGCATCAGGAGATGTACGGAGTACTCCACTGCTGGTACAAAGTCATACGTACAGCATCAGGATATGTAAGGAGTACTCCACTGCTGGTACAAAGTCACGTACAGCATCAGGAAATGTAAGGAGTACTCCACTGCTGCTACAAAGTCATACGTACAGCATCAGGAGATGTAAGGAGTACTCCACTGCTGCTACAAAGTCATACGTACAGCATCAGGAGATGTAAGGAGTACTCCACTGCTGGTACAAAGTCATACGTACAGCATCAGGATATGTAAGGAGTACTCCACTGCTGGTACAAAGTCATACATACAGCATCAGGAAATGTAAGGAGTACTCCACTGCTGCTACAAAGTCATACGTACAGCATCAGGAGATGTAAGGAGTACTCCACTGCTGGTACAAAGTCATACGTACAGCATCAGGAGATGTAAGGAGTACTCCACTGCTGGTACAAAGTCATACGTACAGCATCAAGAAATGTACGGAGTACTCCACTGCTGGTACAAAGTCATACGTACAGCATCAGGAGATGTAAGGAGTACTCCACTGCTGGTAAAAAGTCATACGTACAGCATCAGGAGATGTACGGAGTACTCCACTGCTGGTACAAAGTCATACGTACAGCATCAGGAAATGTACGGAGTACTCCACTGCTGCTACAAAGTTATACATACAGCATCAGGAGATGTACGGAGTACTCCACTGCTGGTACAAAGTCATACGTACAGCATCAGGAGATGTAAGGAGTACTCCACTGCTGGTACAAAGTCATACGTACAGCATCAGGAGATGTACGGAGTACTCCACTGCTGCTACAAAGTCATACGTACAGCATCAGGATATGTAAGGAGTACTCCACTGCTGGTACAAAGTCATACATACAGCATCAGGAAATGTAAGGAGTACTCCACTGCTGCTACAAAGTCATACGTACAGCATCAGGATATGTACGGAGTACTCCACTGCTGCTACAAAGTCATACGTACAGCATCAGGAAATGTACGGAGTACTCCACTGCTGGTACAAAGTCATACGTACAGCATCAGGAGATGTAAGGAGTACTCCACTGCTGGTACAAAGTCATACCCAAGGAAGGAAATAGGACTTACATTTTGAGTAAAATTGCTGAATGGTGGGGCTCTCCACAATGCTCCCCCTTTTCATTCAGAATTCATATCTGAGTCGTAGATTACTGATCTCAACATATCACTAGACAGCAGGTATATGACAGAGATATCTGATAGAAGAATACGATGTCCTGTAATCTGTTGTGTTTAAACTGTTATCTGTAAATCTGGCTGTCAGTTTGGTATGCAAATCAAGAGTG